>NC_057809.1:334174468-334301139 GCF_018294505.1 Triticum aestivum
GTTTGGCAAGAATGCGAAAAGGTCCAATGTAACGAGGAGCCAATTTGCCTTTGATACCGAAACGATGGGTTCCCTTCAGAGGGGTGACCCGAAGATAAGCCTTCTCGTCAACCTCGAAAGTCATAGCCTTATGCTTTCGGTCATATTGACTCTTTTGACGGGATTGGGCTGTTTTCAACTTTTCACGAACGATACGAACTTGTTCTTCTGCTTCCTGAATCATATCCGGGCCAAAGAATTGTCTTTCCCCGGTCTCTGACCAGTTAAGGGGTGTTCGACATCGTCGTCCATAGAGAACTTCAAAAGGGGCTTTACCCAAGCTAGATTGATAGCTGTTGTTGTAAGCGAATTCGGCAAATGGAAGGCACTTCTCCCAGTCCATTCCGAACGAGATAACAGAGGCTCGAAGCATGTCTTCTAGAATTTGGTTGACGCGTTCCACTTGACCACTTGACTGAGGGTGGAAAGCGGTGCTGAAGGAGAGACGGGTTCCCATAGCATTTTGGAAACTTCCCCAAAATCGAGAGGTGAAAAGACTTCCTCGATCCGAATTGATTTCCGAAGGAACACCATGGAGGGACACTATCCGGGAGATGTATAAGTCTGCCAGTTGACTAGCGGTTATACTCTCACGAACAGGTAAGAAATGAGCTACTTTGGAAAGACGATCGACCACGACGAAAATAGCATTATTCCCTCTTTTGGTTCTGGGAAAACCGGTAATGAAATCCATACCAATTTTATCCCATTTCCATTCAGGAATAGCTAAGGGTTGAAGGGTGCCAGCAGGCCGTTGATGCTCTGCTTTTACACGACGACAGACGTCGCAATTTGCAATATACTGAGCAATTTCTCTCTTCATCCTAGTCCACCAGAACCTCTGGCGTAGGTCCTGATACATCTTAGTACTACCGGGATGAATGGTGAGAGGAGATTCATGAGCCTCCTTAAGGATCAACTGCCGTAGATGCTGGTTCTTGGGAACCACTAGACGGTTCTCAAAGTACACAACACCATGGTCATTTGTGGAGAAACAACTAGCACCTCCGCTAGCAATGTTCTCTTTGATTTTAGATATTCCCTTATCTCGCTTTTGGGCAGCGATGATTTGATCCGTAAGAGTAGGTTTTGCCACCAAGGTGGAAAGAAAACCTTGAGGAACAATGTGAAGGTTAAGCTTCCGAAATTCCTCATGGAGAAGCGGTTGACTTTGTTGTAACATCAGGTTGTTACAATAAGATTTACGACTTAGCGCATCAGCCATGACGTTGGCTTTCCCTAGGGTGTAGGTTATTCCTAAGTCGAAGTCTGTGATCAATTCAACCCAACGTCTCTGCCTGAGATTCAAATCCGGTTGGGTGAAAATGTACTTCAGACTTTGGTGATCAGTGAATATTTCGCAACGGTTACCGAGGAGGTAATGTCGCCAGGTCTTAAGTGCATAGACTACGGCTGCAAGCTCTAGATCATGAGTAGGATAATTCTCCTCATGTGGGTGCAATTGCCGTGAAGCGTAAGCAATTACGTGTCGATCTTGCATAAGAATGCAACCTAGTCCTTGTCGCGAGGCGTCGCAGTAGATAACAAAGTCCTTGGAGAAGTCTGGCGGTACCAGTACGGGAGCAGAGGTCAGGCGTCTTTTCAGTTCCTGAAAGCTGTGCTCACATTGTGGAGTCCATTCGAACTTTTTATCTTTCTTGAGGAGTTCGGTTAGAGGTTTAGCAACTTTGGAGAAGTTCTCGACAAAGCGACGACAATAGCTCGCTAAGCCTAGAAAACTCCGAACTTGCTTGACCGATTCAGGCGGAGTCCAATTAAGGACGGCTTGAACTCGCTCAGGGTTAACAGCAATACCTTTACCAGATATTACATGACCCAGATAGGTCACTTCTGACAACCAGAATGCACATTTAGAAAATTTGGCATAAAGGCGATGCTCTCGAAGTTTCTTCAACACTAGCCTTAAATGTTCGGCATGTTCTTCCTTGTTCTTGGAGTAGATGAGTATATCATCGAGGTAAACTACGACGAATTTATCCAAATACTCCATGAAGATTGAGTTCATTAACCGAGAAAAGGTGGCTGGAGCGTTGGTTAAACCGAAGGACATGACGGTGTACTCGTATTGGCCATAACGAGTAACAAAGGCCGTTTTAGGAATGTCCCCGTTTCTGATTTTTATTTGATGGTAGCCCAACCTCAAATCCATCTTGGAGAAGACTGAGGATCCAGCGAGCTGATCGTACAGGTCGTTGATCCTGGGAAGTGGATATTTGTTCTTGATTGTGACCAAATTGACAGGTCGGTAATCTACAACCATCCGGTCCGTACCATCCTTCTTCTTGACGAATAGGACGGGGCAAGCCCACGGAGATGAACTAGGGCGGATGAAACCCTTTTTCAAGGACTCATCGAGTTGTTTCTTAAGCTCGGCTAGTTCTAGGGGTGCCATCTTATAGGGTCTTCTAGCAATCGGAACGGTTCCGGGGATGAGGTCGATTACGAACTCAACATCCCTGTCAGGTGGAACACCTGGCAATTCTTCTGGGAAGACATCCGGGAAGTCACGGACTACCGGAACGTCCTCAAGGTCTGGCAAAGGGCTGGCGTTAAGAGAATATAATTGTCGCTTGGCTATTCGGGTCAAGACATTGACTATCTTCCCCGAAGGATGGGTGAGTTGAACAGTCCTAGAGAAGCAATCAATTTTGGCTTGATGAGCTGACATCCAGTCCATACCCAAAATGATATTAATATCTGAAGATTTAAGGGCTATCAAAGATGCGAGAAAAACAAGTCTATCGACTTGGATTTCATTTCCATGGCTTACTCTAGAAGTTTGCCATTTGGATCCCGGAGTTTGGATTACCATAGAGGTTGGCATATCACCGAATGCGACGTTATGCAAGCGAGCATAGTTTTCAGATATAAAAGAATGAGAGGCTCCTGTATCGAAAAGAACAGATGCCGGGTGGCAATTAACAAGAAGCGTACCGAGAACGACGTTGGGATCCTCTTGAGCTTCTTCGGCAGAGATACAGTTGACATGGCCACGTGAAGCGGTGACCGGTTTAGCATGAAACACCTTCCCTGTCGGCTTGCCACGGCCAACAGCTTTAGCAGATTGATTGGGGTTGGTCTGGGGACACTCACGCATATAGTGACCAGATTCCCCACACTTGAAACAAGTCACGGAACTGGTACGTGGAGGAGCATTATTGGTTGGACCCCCATAGGGCTTGGCCGGTGCAGACTGTTGAACAGGGCGAGGCGCCTGGAAAGATGGCCTCGGTGTGAACCTGGGTGGCAGGGCGGTGTTGGGTACCCACACGCGGCGCTTCTGAGGACCAGCACCGGATGAGGAACCCATGTCGCGTCCATGCTTGCGTGTTGCGTCATAATCAGTCTGACCAGTTTCAGCACTGATGGCTTTGTTGACAAGTTTCGGAAAAGATGTGCAGTCATGCAGACGGAGGTCGCGGCGAAGCTCAGGACTAAGGCCCTTACGGAACCTTGCTTGCTTCTTGGCGTCAGTAGACACTTCCTCAGTTGCATATCGGGCGAGCTTACCAAACTCCCTGCTATAGGCATCCACAGAAAGTCGGCCTTGGGTGAAATTGCAAAATTCTTCACGCTTACGGTCCATGAGACCCTCCGGAATGTGATGTTCACGGAAAGCCTCGCTGAATTCAGCCCAAGTTGTGACATGGCCCGCTGGGCGCATAGCTCCATAATTCTCCCACCATAGACTGGCGGGGCCTTCAAGATGATATGCGGCAAAGGTGACCTTGTCAACCTCCGCTACCAGCGCGGAACGCAGCTTGTGAGAAATACTGCGAAGCCAGTCATCAGCGTCGAGAGGCTCGACGGAGTGGTGGAACGTGGGTGGATGCAATTTGATAAAATCACTAAGTGACACCACGTTAGCCCTCTGATGGTGTGCTGTATTCTGTTCAATACGCTCCAACAAACGGTTTGTCTCCCGCTTGTTTCTCTCAGCTTCCATCATCACCTCGGCTAGTGAAGGAGGATGAGGCAAATTTTCATTCCTGGCTTCACTGCCTTCGGCCTGCTCTTGAGAAGCAGGGTTGGCGCGCGTGTTGACCATCCTAGGTAAACAAGACAATGATTTAGTCAGAATGATAAAATTCCGACATAGGATACATAATGCAAGGAATAACTCGGAATGCAAGATGATCATCCGTATGACATGGTAGATAAAGAAACTGCTTCTTTTATTCCATCGTCATACACACCATACAAGGTTTAGTACAAGACCAAACGAAGTACTATTACGGTGAAAAGGGATTACATCTCATCGGAGGCATTCCAAACTCCTATACATTATTTTTCTACAACTCCGGAAAGAGTACAAACTAGGTCATATCCCACGAGTCACGCGGAACGATAGATGACACAGCTAGTGCGAACTAGTGACGCTACCCCTAACTCAGACCGATCCGTAGTAGTCCTCATAAAAGTCACCTCCATAGCCTGGAAGCTCAACATGTTCATCCGGAAACAGACGATCTCGCGGAGCTTGTGGACCATAGGGGCTAGGATGAGGCCTTGGACCAACAAACGGTGGCCTGCGGGGACCGCGAGGTGGGGTGATGCCTCCTACATCACGCCAAACCATCACGTCAGGCAGAGCAGATCTCACAGGATAGAGATCGCGCATATCTGAGAATCCAGCTTGCACCGCCGGTGCGAACCGAGTCAAAGTGGCCCAGTGGTCAGCACGGGTATTGAAGAGCTCTAACCTTAAGGCCCGATTTTCACGATCCTTATCCTCGAGCATCTCAGCAGTGGTGCGAGTTCGTGAATCCTCCTGAGTGGAATCAGCATAAATAGCTTGGAGATATCCTTGTGCTCCCGGAAGTGATCCTGGCATATACCGGAAATCAGAGTCCCGAAATAAACCAGATCTGACTCGCATAATGGTCATCATGGAGTAGGCGGCATCCTGCACAGCCATCTCAATAGTAACCCCGAGTCCATAGGAGCAGTGAAGAGGCTCAGTGGATCCAGGATAAGATGGAAATATCCTGACAGTGCAGAGATACTGGCTTTGATTGAAGTCCCGGAATTGCTCTTCGACCGTGTACTCAGGATACCAGCGGTATCCAGCCTCAGTCATTACCCTGACCAACTTAGCAGTATGGCCGGGTACATCTAGGCATCGAGTCAGGCGAACCACTTGATTGAGGTCGCGAGTGGCCATCTGAAAGCATAATCATAATGGAAAGGCATTAGAATTTCTAGCAAAATTTCGGCAGCATAACAGCTGTAAATGCTCAAAAAGGATTTTGAGACATTTGACAAAGGATTTCGGACACACTCAACATCATCATATCAAAGTTCTGAAACCATGTTGGCAACACAATGTGGTAGTAGAACTGAACTAGGCTTGTAACCATCAAACTTATAAGGTACTACTGATTAGTAACACGTGATCCTGATAGAGAGAACAGATCCTAATTCCTTAACCCCCGGTGGAAGAATGGACTGACTCAGATCAGAAAGTCATAAGGTATAAGGAGTAAAAAGAGCCTTACGTTCCAACCCACAAACAATTCCCCTACATATAACTAAAGAATTTCTAGACTCAACATCGACCAGTTTGGCTTGGAGAACCTACAGGCAGTCCGGCTCTGATGCCAACGCTGTCAGGACCCCGACTCGATGTCACATCGATCTAGCCGGTAACACTTCATATCACTTTGCGGCCTCACGCACGGTATTCCCACGGGTGTCGCCTTACCTTTGCCCGGGACCGTTTGCGCCTTTTGGCTCACGTATATGATAGTGTCGCTAGCATCCATATGATAAAGAGCCCGGGCTGACATGACTAGTCGTAAACCCAAAGTGGCACAGACTTACAGGGACAGGCATCCATGACCCAGCTTCGAACGTGTCGGTCATCAGCAAGTGGGTCCGGGCTGTAGCACTGGGCTAGCAGGACTCCGGTAAACCGGGCTGTAGCGGGCTAACAGGACTCCGGTACTCAAAGCGTGACATTTCCCCGAAGGGACAGACACAGGAACGAAGAAGGACACATGCCGGCCAGCCTAAGTGTTCCAGAGCAGTAGCAAGCTACCATGGCTCAGCGGTAACACTAGGAGACATTTCCCGGTAAGAGAGGCTACTAAAGATAAACAACTAGATGGTCAGATCCCACACATACCAAGCATTTCAATCATACACACAATATGCTCGATATGTGCAAATACAACGAAGCATCACAACATGACTCTACGACACAAGTACTTTATTTAAGGCTCAGGGAGCCATACATATCATACACACAGGTACGGGTCTCACGACCCCACATACAAGTCATACAGTCATTCAAGCCAACAGCGGAAGTACTTTGTCTGGGTACAGACAACTAGTAAAATAAAAGAGGCTTGGAAGCCTAACTATACTATGTGGTCCATCACAAGCTCAGGGTCACCACCTGGGTCTTTAGCCTACTCGTTGATGTCAACGTCTACATAGAACCCATCAGAAGGGGTTGCAGCGTCTTCTGTAAAATGTAGATTATAGCAACATGAGTACAAAGGTACTCAGCAAGACTTACATCAGATCCTACATACATGCATAGTATCAAGAAGGGTTGGTGGAGTTATTGCAGCAAGCCAGCTTTGACTCTTGGCTAGTCTATCCTACGATACTCCAACTTGAAATAGTTTTGCGCACACGAGTCCACTACTCACCACTTCAATACACTACCGAGGATCCACCTCCGTCTTCCTACGGAAGAGCCATCCTCGGCACTCACACTTATCTTGAGGCTTTTAGTAGTTTCCATTTACTTGTCTATGAACTGTATAGGCAACCAAGTAGTCCTTTACCGCGGACGCGGCTATTCGAATAGATCATGATAACCCTGCAGGGGTGTACTTCTTCATACACGCTCTCACCACTTATCGTCGTTTACACGACATGTACTCGGCAACCTTCAAGCGGAAGCCCAACGTGGGTGTCGGCCACGACCTACCTAATCACCTAAGCCTCCAGTCCAGGTTTATCGCCTATTCAGGTTCCATCCGCAGGGAGTCCGGCCGAGGTTTCCCATACGGCCCCGAACGATGTGAACAGGGTTCCCGAGATACCTAACGGGTATTCGGTACACCGTGCCACGTACCTACCGCATCACAGCCCACCCCTACGGTCAGCGCTGTCCACGGCCTCCAGTAGGCTACAAACACCAGAAACTACTTGCAACTCCTGGACGGAGAACTAGGGTGAATAAGAAGTCGAGAGGGTCCATTGGTTTCGGGCCCAATGCATGGTAGTAGCTGATTCTTAAATCACACATACAGATCTCAGTGCTTAAGGTCGGCTTCAATGAAACAACCCACCATGTACTCCTACATGGCCTCTCATCGATACCTTTACCAAATCGTGTTCACCGCACCACTCTCATTACCGACATAATCATTTCACTCTAGCCCATCACCCAGATGAACCAGACCTGACACGACTCTAAGCATAGCAGGCATAGCAAGGTAGGAACAACACATACATATGGCTCAATCAACTCCTACACATGCTAGTGGGTTTCATCTAGTTACTGTGGCAATGACAGGTCATGCAGAGGAAATGGGTTCAACTACCGTAGCACACAGCAGTTTGAATCGCGTTGTCTTAATGCAGTAAAAGAGAGCAGGAGCGAGAACATGGGATTGTATCGATATGATCAAATGGTTGGTTGCTTGCCTGATGGTTCGTTGCACGGATACGGTTCTTCGTTAGGGTAATCACGGTACTCCTCGGGAACAGATCCTGTCGCAAAGGACACCGATACACAACATTACCAAACAATATGCAACAATATGATGCATGCATGGAACATGGCAATATGAGTGTGTTGGGCTAATGCAACTAAAACCAGAAGGGTTTGAGCAAATTTGAATCAAAGATTCAAATTTCAGATTCAAATATGGCCTTTTAAAGTGCCTTTTCTTGTTCTGATTAAAACATCAATTTAACTTGTTTGATCATGCATGAAAATAGTACAGATGGATAGATTGGATTTTTCTGATCATTTTTCATATATAATTTGTCCAATTTGGAATTACAGAATAAAAGTTATGAATTTTTGAAGTTTAAATAATATTCTGGAATTTCCTGATTTAATTTAAATCCAGAAATATAATTACTGCGTCAGCATGACGTCAGCATGACGTCAGTGGTCAACTGTGGCTGGTTGAAGTCAAACCTGACGTGTGGGGGCCACACGTCAGTGACAGGGGGGGTTAAACAGATTTAAATTAATCCTAATTACTAATTAGTGGCGCTGGGGCCCACTGTCAGTGTCAGGGGGGGGTTGACTAACAGTAGTTAGCGCTAACCTAACCACCTGGCCGACAGGGCCCACGCGTCAGTGACCCTGGGGGGTCAAACCCCAGGTCGGTCAAGTCAAACCTCACCGGCGACATGACGCCGGCGAGATCCGAGACGGCGGCGAGAGTGCTTTTTGCCATTCCGGCGACCAAATGGACGGCGGAAGGCATCTACGTGTTGCTGAGGCTGAGCCGCGTCTATTGGTGGTGGTGGTTGGGCTCGGGGTGGCCGGAGTTGACGGCGGCGAGCTCGGCTGCGGTGGCCGGAGTTCGGGTGCGGTCGGGATCAGTGTTGCAGGGGGTTTGGGGAGGCGTTGGTGCGTTCTACGTGCTCCTGGTGATGTGTGGAGCACGATGGCGAGCTCGGTTGGGCGCTACGGCGACCGTGGCCACGACGGCGACATCGCCGGCGGCGTGGAGCTTTCGGTCGAGGTGGAGCTAGGGCCTAGAGGTCGGGAGAGACCAGGGAAGAAGGGGGAAACGCTCGGAGGCTCACCGCGGTTGCAGTGGGCGTCGAAGCGGGCTCGGGGACGCGCCGGAGACGACGAATTTGACGGCGACGGTGGTCGGAGTCCAAAGAGGGGAACGGCGACGTGGCGGCGATGCAGGGCTTCCGGGGACCCGTGGAGCGGTGGGGAGGAAGAGGGAGTTGTGGCGGAGCTTCTGAGCTAATCGGGGGAGCGAGGGGTGGTCGGAGGCGGTGGCTATGGCGAACGGCGGCGACGGTCGTGTTCGGCCGAGCGAGAGAGAGAGCGAGAGAGAGGAAGGAGAGAGCCAGGGAGAGTGAGAGAGAGCAGGGGGAGAGGCGTGGCGTCGTCCAGGGCGTCGAGCGAGGAGGGGAGGCCAGGCAAGCAGGCGAGCAGGTGGCGTGGCGCGGTGGCGCGCGCGCGCGCCGGCCACACTCCCCTCCCTCTGTCTGGACGAAGACGACAGAGGAGGGAGGTGGGCTGGGCTGGCTGGGCCAGCCAGCTGGCTGGGCCGCACAGTGGAGGAGCCCAGGTAGGTTTTTCCCCTTTCTTTTCTGTTTTCTGTTTTTATTTAATATATCTGCAACTTTGTTGAATTAAATAAAATACCTAGGCAATTCCAAAAATCACCAAACTACTCCTGGCTCATAGTTGGATTATTTCCAACATGAAACATTTTAGTTTGGAGATATTTGAGCATTTAAATATTTTATATAATTTTAAATGCCCAAATTCAAATAGTTATGATTTAATTCAAAAACCCTAGGATGGCCTAGGAAAATGTGCACCACTTTTGCAGAGGTTCTGAACCAAGACAAAAATGATGGGCATTTTAGAAGGGCATTTCAGGTTCATTGAAAATTATTTTAGTAAACCCTAGTTGGTTTCAGAGGGGACTGGGGGTTCTGTCATCCCCATTTCAGGTTTCTGCTGAAAGAGTAAACATGATGCAACACTCTAATGCATGACTAGCTAGGGTGTGACACCGGCGTCCCATTCCCGTCCGGATCCAGAGGACCCCGTCGCCGTTGCTGTCCATGCGTCGTTGCTGCCTTCTGTCGAGCACGGGCTCGATCCCCTGCTTCCATGCATCGAAGTGACGAGACCTGCCACTCCTGGGCCGGCAGCGCCTCCAGGTCCTCCCGTGTCCCAGCTTCGCCTCCACAGCCAACCTCTCCTTGAGCCCCTATCGCCGCTGCAACCCTTGTTGTCTCTTCTGCTGGAGGCCAACACCACCCTCGATGCCCGGCAAGATGCACCCTGGGTTTGCCAAGACTCTATGTTGGACCTTGTGGACGACTACAGAACCCGAGACCAGGATTTTCGCCAAGTCCCTCGATGACAAGTGCATGACTACGCAGATTGTACCGGTGACTCGAACATCTACGAAAACGTGTAGCTCTATCGCCGCCTTCGGAATCGCCAAGAACGCCAAGTACCTCGACGCTCGACGCCAAGAACAACTAGCGTAGCGCTGAAGACCTTGGATGTTCGAACGAGTACCGAACGAAACACCAAGTACCACTATCGCCGAGTACGACTACTTCCACGATGCGAGAACAGCTACTGTCGACCCTCGAAGCCTCCGTGGACGTCAAGTCCCTTGCCGTGATCCTGAACATCTACGGAAAATTGTGCAACTAAGAACGTGAACGACTACTTCCGCCAAGATCACGAGTACCTCTACTGTCGTCATGTACCCCTACTTCCACTACCGAACATCCCCAGAACGTCTACTTCCTCTACTTCCTCTACGAACCCGAACCGCTCCGAGAATGCACCTGGAAGGTATAACCGCCGAGACGATGACCCGTGGATGAAAGCATGTGTTGTATGAGATGCATGTTTAGTTGTTGTTTTCGCCTGTGAACGTTAGTGGTTCCTCCTCATAGCCATGTCGTCGTTGACTCGTGGGAACCCGGTAACCGGGATCACCCCACCATCTTTTGCACGCTCCCGCCACACTTCCTTTGCACCGATATCTCCATGAGCTACCGGAACCGGAATGTTGCCATGGCACCATTTTTGTTATCGTTGCCGTGGCACCCCTTTTCTTTCCACCACCGTGATAAATGCTTCATAATGCTCTTGTTAACTTTTAATAAAAAATTGCATAAAACTTGCACATGTCATCCGCATCATGATAACAACATTTAAATGTATAAAATTGTTGTTGGACCAAATTGATAATTGCATATGGGGTTTTACCGGATTTGTTGTTTGTTATATCCGGCCCCATTTAAATTGTTTAGAGAGTATAGTTTTGTTTTGCTTCACCTCTTGCCATGTTAATCAACATTTAATATCGTTAGGTACTTAAACGAGATCGAACTAAATAACTTGAATGTGGTGTTTCATTAATATGCAACCCGTTGCATATTGAGCTCCACTTAACTTGTAGTTTTGCTTGTGCACTTTGCCATGCCATGTATCATTAAACCGGACATGCATCATATTTGTTTGTGCATCGTGCCATGATTATGTCATGTTTGTTTACTATGTTGTTTGCTCCTTTCCGGTGTTGCTTCTTCGGATTAGTTCTGATAACATCACGTTTGTGAGGATCTGTTCGACTACATTCGTTTGACTTCTTCATGGACTCGTTCTTCTTCCTTGCGGGATTTCAGGCAAGATGACCATACCCTCGAAATCACTTCTATCTTTGCTTGCTAGTTGCTCGCTCTTTTGCTATGCCTATGCCGCGATACCTACCGCTTGCTTATCATGCCTCCCATATTGTTAAGCCAAGCCTCTAACACACCTTGTCCTAGCAAACCGTTGTCTGGCTATGTTACCGCTTTGCTCAGCCCCTCTTATAGCGTTGTTAGTTGCAGGTGAAGATTGGAGTTGGTTCCTTGTTGGAACATGGATATTTTGTTGGGATATCACAATATCTCTTATTTAATTAATGCATCTATATACTTGGTAAAGGGTGGAAGGCTCGGCCTTATGCCTGGTGTTTTGTTCCACTCTAGCGGCCCTAGTTTCCGTCATATCGGTCTTATGTTCCCGGATTTTTGCGTTCCTTACATGGTTGGGTTATAATGGGAACCCCTTGATAGTTCGCCTTAAATAAAACCCCTGCAGCAATGCCCAACCCTGGTTTTACCATTTGCCACCTAGCCTTTTCTTTCCGTTGGGTTCTGCAGACTCAAGGGTCATCTTTATTTAAACCCCCCCGGGCTAGTGCTCCTCTGGGTGTTGGTCCAAACTAGAGCCCTGTGCAGCGCCCCCACGGGGAAACTCGAGGTTTGGTTTTCGTTGTATGGAGCGCTCATCTGAGTGTGCCCTGAGAACGAGATATGTGCAGCTCCTATCGGGATTTGTCGGCACATGCAGGCGGTGTTGCTGGACTTGTTTTACCATTGTCGAGGATGTCTTGTAACCGGGATGCCGAGTCTGATCAGATTGTCTTGGGAGAAGGAATATCCTTCATTAACCGTGAGAGCTTGTGATGGGCTAAGTTGGGATACCCCTGCAGGGATTTAAACTTTTGAAAGCCGTGCCCGCGGTTATGGGAAGATGGGAATTTGTTAATGTCCGGTTGTAGAAAACCTGAAGTTTATCTTAATTAAAATACATCAACCGCGTGTGTAACCGTGATGGTCTCTTCTCGGTGGAGTCCGGGAAGTGAACACGGTGTTGGAGTAATGCTTGACGTAGGTTGTTCTAGGATCACTTCTTGATCATAGTTGTTCGACCATGCTTTTGCCTTCTCTTCTCGCTCTCATTTGAGTTGTTAGCCACCAAATATGCTAGTCGCTTATTGCAGCTCCACTTCATACCTTTTACCTTACCTTTAAGCTTAAATAGTCTTGATCGCGAGGGTGTGAGATTGCTGAGTCCCCATGACTCACAGATACTTCCAAAACCAGTTTGCAGGTGCCAATGGGACCGTGCAGGTGACGCAACCAAGCTCAAGGAGGAGCTCGATGAAGATCTCGTTCTTTATGTTGTTCCGTTTTCCAGTTGATCAGTAGAGGCGCCAGTTGGGGTCGATCGGGGATCTGTGTAGCTTTTGGGGTAGTCTTCTTTTATTTTGGTTCCGTAGTCGGACCTTGAGTGTATTTGGATGAATGTACTGCTTTATTCATGTATTGTGTGAAGTGGCGATTGTAAGCCAACTATGTATCTTTTTCCCTTATGTATTACATGGGTTGTGTGAAGATTACCTCACTTGCGACATTGCTTTCAATGCGGTTATGCCTCTAAGTCGTGCTTCGACACGTGGGAGATATAGCCGCATCGAGGGCGTTAAACTGAGCAAAGCGGTAACATAGCCACACAATGTTTTGCTAGGATGGTGGAAAAGGTTAGAGGCTCACATGACAATTTTGGAGGCTTGATAAACAAGTGTTAGGTAGTGCGACATAGCGATAGCATCGAGACAACTGACATAGCAAAGGTAGTAGTGAGATCCAAGGTGACGGTCATCTTGCCTGAAATCCCTCTAGGAAGAAGATTGAGTCCATGAAGAAAATGAACCTACATAGTCAAACAAATCCTCACAATCACAACATTACCGGAACTATCAAGAAGAAGCAACACCGGAAAGAAGCAAACAACACGGTAAACACACAACACATAATAAGGCATGAATGCACAACCAAGTATGATGCATGGAAAAAGATGATGCATGCAAGAACCCCACATCAAAGCAAGTTTAAATGAGGTCGGAAACAACACATAACAATTCCAGAAAGTCCCCATATGCAAATTTCGAATTTAGTATTGTTCTAAATAAAATATTATGTTAAAGTTGTTAAGCAGCAAGTTAAAGTGCACCATATTAATCTACTAAATTTTCCACCCATTTACATATAAAGTTTAATTAATTCGGGGCTACGGCTATTAAGTTATGAAATAAACCATTTTAACATGTCCTTTATGCAAATTAATGCAAACAACCATTTAAACATTTTTACCCTGGATGAAAGTTGCATATTGCGAAAGTACATGAAAATTTGAGCAAGATGCATATACGATATGTTTCATTTGGATGCATGGATATATAGTTATTGACAATTCAAAATGATGGCATTTTGTGAATGTGCAAAACAAAAGGAAAACAATAAGGGAGACGGGCAGAGACAGCCACTATCAATGACGAGAGGGCCCGGGGTGCTGAGGTGCCAGGACTGTGGATGTGGAGGGGTGTATGTGGACTGACAGGATGACAAGTGGGGTCCCACTGTCAGTGAGGCAATGGAGGCAAAAACTGGGGTTCTAAATATGTTGCCGAGGGGATTCGAACCCGGGTCTCCCTGGTAGAATTCTGTGGCTCGATCCACTGCGCTGCTACTACCGTTATTGCAGAAATGGGGCAGGGCTTCCTTTCAACAAGCCCGCGGCGGACGAGGTTTCTTCTCCTCTACAACAGAGAAGACACCAACCTGCACCGGCGGGCAATGGTGAAACGACGAGGGCCCAGGAGGCGGCGGCGGGTGCGTGTGAGAGTCTGGGATTCCGAAACAGACAACGGAGAAAAAGACTGGATGCAAGAGACGAAGACGAATGCAAATGAAATGCACATGATGACATAGAAAAGTCTAACATGCAAGCAAGTGACTTGGCAATGTCTGCGAATAAGCGGAAGACATGTGGCCCATCGGACTCGGGGCGTCACACTCACGGTCGGCGAGTCCTGCATCGCATTTCCCCTCCCTCCATGTAGCTTATCTTGTCTGCTTCTCCCACAATCGCCAATGGCACCGGTCCGTCGTTGTCGCTCAGCCACTCTGCCGTCATCAGAGGATAACTCCAACTCGGAGGCTACACCGTGGCGGCGGCGCAGTCCCCGACGTAGTGTAGCGCGTGTGTCGTCCCTGTTGGGTGTGCACGGAACACCCACCACACGCTCTGCCGCCACTGTCTGTCGGTAGCTGTTGCCGGCCGCCATTGCCGCCATACTACCGTTGAAAGCCAGGGCCATCGCCCGCTCCACCGCCACGGCCCGAAGGCGGGAGGTGGCCGTCGTGGCCGCCACCCCATTGCTGGCCACCATGGCCATCACCCGCTCCGCCACCGTAGCCCAAATGCGGGAGGTGGTGGTCGTGGCCGCCACCCAATCCTTGGCCGGCATGGCCACCGGCCCACCATCGACCGCCGGGATCATCACCCGCTCTGTAACATCCCGGATGTAACTTTCCCAATTTGTACTCCAACTCTTGCTGATTCCGGCGTTAAGTTATATTTATTTTCTCGGGTTCAGGCCTTTGTCTCCGTGTGTTGTTATCGTTGTCATGCATCTCTTATCATGTCATCATGTGCATTGCATTTGCATACGTGTTCGTCTCATGCATTCGAGCATTTTCCCCGTTCTCCGTTTTGCATTCTGACGCTTCGTTCTCCTATGGTGGTCATTTCTAGCTTTCTTTCGTGTGTGAGGATTAAACATTTCCGGATTGGACCGAGGCTTGCCAAGCGGCCTTGGTTTACTACCGGTAGACTGCCTGTCAAGTTTCGTATCATTTGGACTTCATTTGATACTCCAACGGTCAACCGAGGGACCGAAAAGGCCTCGTGTGTGTTGCAGCCCAACACCCCTCCAATTTGGCCCAAAACCCACCTAACTCTGCTCCATCATCTAGAGCGTTCGATCACGATCGCGTGGCCAAAAACCGCACCCCATTTGGACTCTCCTAGCTCCCTCTACCTATAAAATAGCATCTCCCCCGAAATTTCCGAATCAAATCCACCCTAGACCTAGATCCCCCTCCTCTCCGCGCGGCCGGACGTGTCCGCCCACCGCCAGACGAAAAATCCCGCAGCCACCGCTGCCACGTGGCAGCCTTTCATTCGCCCGCGCCCGGTCCCCAGATCCCCGCGCCGCCCGGGCCCGGGAAGCCCGCGGCCGGCCCCCGAGGCCCATCCATCCGCCGCCCGCGCCTCCCTGCTCCCCGCCGAGCTCCGCCGCCTCCGCCGCGCCACTGCTCGGCCGGACCGCGCCGCATCGCCACCGCATCGCCGCGCCATCCCCGCCGCCTCGCCTGCCCGGCCGCGCCGCCTCGCCCACCGCCTCCGCCGCCGCGCCCCTCGCCGCCCCTCGGGCCCCGTGCTCCAGTCGCCACTCCGGTGAGCCCCGGGCCGGCCTCCTCCTTCCTCCGGCGAGCTCCGGCATACAGGAACTCCGGCGACCCCGGATCCAACCTCGGTTCGCGTGCCGGGTCTAACCCTAGATCCGGAGGTGTTTTTATTCTTCTAAGTCCCGAAATTTTCAGTTCAAGTGCTCATGTTCGTAGCTCCGTAACTTTGCATCCGTAGCTCCAATTCATGCATATAGCATATCAAAATGTTCATCTCAGAGAGCACATCATTTCATTCCATTGCATCATTTGCATTTGAGTCCATCTTGATGCCCGAAATGCTGTTAGAAGAGGGCTACTTGAGATAATTGTCAGATCTGCTACTCCATTTAGGATTGTCATTTTTGCCATGATTAATGTGTGCATGCTATGACCTGATGCTCTACATGTGTTTTGTTAAGGGTTTTGTTGTCTTTCCAGAGGTGCAACCCATGTATTTTTAGGATGTGTGTGGTGACTAGTACAAGCTTGCAAAGTAGTGCACTTGCTAATTCTGTTTTCAGGGACATAGCAATTTCACTAAGTCCTTGAGCTGTTTATCTCATGATGCCATATGTTCTTGTTGTTTCCTAGTGATCCGTGCCTCTTTTGAGGATGATCAGTAAGGATGTTTTGTTAATATTGTAGTGCTCTATCCATCCATGTCTTTGTTTGCAATTATGGAGCACCCTAGCTTGAGTCAATCGAGCTCTACTTTTGCTACTTTATGAATCTGGGCAGATTGTCAACTTGTTTGCAATTTTGCCGGTGATGTTGTAGTTGATCCATGCATGCTATGCTATTGTTCTTGCCATGTCTAGCTTGAATTTTGTGCCTTCTTGATGGTTGTATGCTTGTCTTGCCATGACTTGCTCTGTAGTGAGTGCATCGAGCTCGTTAACATGCCTACTTGAGCTATATTTCAGCTTGCTCCAGTTTTCACTAAGTATGAAAACTGATTATGTTTTTGCTATGTTCACATGCTTGCAATTGTATTTTCTGATCCCTTTTGGCTCAAGGTCACTAAAGGACTTTTGTTAAGCTATTTGAGTAGCTCCATGCCATGCTTTACTTTGCCATGTTCAGGTCCTGTAGCATGTAGTTTTGTTGCTCCGAAGAGTGCTACCTGATCTGAAATTCCAAACAAGTATTAATTTCACTAAGTCTGAGATCTGTTTTCCATATGCATTTTTGCCATGCTTGTTTGAACCTGTTAATGGATGAATTTGCCGTAGCTCAGTGCTAGACTTTTTTTAAGCATCTTGAATGCATCCCTGCCATGTATTTTGTTGTCATGTTTGGTTGCTGTAGCATGTTCACCTCATTGCATTTAGTTGGCTACTTGCTGTAAATCGCAGACCGGTGCCATATTTGAATCGCTTGCCATTTCCAAACCGTAACTCCGATTCCGGCGTTCTTTATATCGTTTTCAAGCGATTTCATCTCATCTTTCCAGTGGCGCACTTGGATTTCCATGTTGAGGCCAGGTTCATGCATTTCCTGTCATATCTTGCATTTTGCATCCCGCATCGCATCCCGCATAGCATATCATCTTTGCATTGTGTTGTTTGAGTTTGCACGTGGTTGATTGTGCCCTTGTTGCTTGTTTGTCTTGGTTTGGTAGAGCCGGGAGACGAGTTCACTAATGAGGAGCCCGTTGAGTTTGCTTTTGAGTATCCAGTCAACTCTGACAACGGTGCAGGCAAGATGATCATACCCTCGAAATCACTACTATCTTTGCTATGCTAGTTTGCTCGCTCTTTTGCTATGCCATTGCTACGATGCCTACCATTTGCTTTCAAGCCTCCCAAATTGCCATGTCTAACCTCTAACCCACCATGTCCTAGCAAACCATTGATTGGCTATGTTACCGCTTTGCTCAGCCCCTCTTATAGCGTTGCTAGTTGCAGGTGAAGATTGAAGGTCGTTCCTTATTGGAACATGTATTTACTTGTTGGGATATCATTATATTATCTGGTTATCTTAATGCATCTATATACTTGGTAAAGGGTGGAAGGCTCGGCCTTCTCCTAGTGTTTTGTTCCACTCTTGCCGCCCTAGTTTCCGTCATATCAGTGTTATGTTCCCGGATTTTACGTTCCTTACGCGGTTGGGTTATAATGGGAAGCCCTTGATAGTTCGCCTTGATTAAAGCTTTTCCAGCAATGCCCAACATTGGTTTTACCATTCGCCACCTAGCCTCTTTTTTCCCTTGGGTTACCGGAGCCCAAGGGTCATCTTATTTTAACCCCCCCGGGCCAGTGCTCCCTCTGAGTGTTGGTCCGAACTGAGCTGCCTGCGGGGCCACCTCGGGGAAACTTGAGGGTTGGTTTTACTCATAGCTAGTATCATCTGAGTGTGCCCTGAGAAAGAGATATGTGCAGCTCCTATCAGGATTTGTCGGCACATTCGGGCGGTGTTGCTGGTCTTGTTTTAACCTGTCGAAGTGTCTTGAGTAACCGAGATACCGAGTCTGATCAGAACGTCTCGGGAGGAGGTCTATTCCTTCATTGACCGTGAGAGCTTGTCATGGGCTAAGTTGGGACTCCCCTGCAGGGACTGAACTTTCGAAAGCCATGCCCGCGGTTATGGGCAGATGGGAATTTGTTAATGTCCGGTTGTAGATAACTTGAACCTTAATTAATTAAAATGAATCAACTGAGTGTGTTACCGTGATGGCCTCTTCTCGGCGGAGTCCGGGAAGTGGACACGGTGTTGGAGTAATGTTTGCGCAAGTTGCTCTCTAGTTTCTCGCTCGTGCTTTGCCTCCTCTTCTCGCTCTCTTTTGCGAATAAGTTAGCCACCATACATGCTAGTCACTTGTTGCATCTCCACTCATTATTTACCTTGCCTTACCTATAAGCTTAAATAGTCTTGATCGCGAGGGTGCGAGATTGCTGAGTCCCTGTGGCTCACAGATTACTATTACACCAGATGCAGGGCCCGATGATTCCGCTCCAGGAGACACACTTGAGCTCAAGTGGGAGTTCGACGAAGACTCTCAACGTTACTATGTTTCCTTTCCCGATGATCAGTAGTGGTGCCCAGTTGGGGGTGAACGGGACCGTGTCGCATGTTGGGTTCTCTTTTATTTTGGCGCCGTAGTCGGGCCATGAGTGTTTGGATGATGTAATGTTATTTATGTACTTGATTGACATGGCGAGTGTAAGCCAACTATGTTATCTCCCCTTTTATTATCATATTCAATGGGATGTTGTGAAGATTGCCTAACATGAGACATACACCTTCAATGTTGTTATGCCTCTAAGTCGTGCCTCGACACGTGGGAGATATAGCCACATCGAGGGTGTTACAAGTTGGTAATCAGAGCCTTCCCTGACCTTAGGAGCCCCATTGCTTGATCGTTTTTAGCGGCCGAGTTGTGTCTAGAAAAATGTTTTGAGTTTTTTTAGGAATTATATATCGGAGAGTTTAGGAATTCTTTTTACTTCCTAGTCTCGTCATCGCTCTGGTAAGGCATCCTGACATAGATTTTTGACTCTTCTCTTCTCAAATTTCACTAAAAATTTTTTAGGATCACGCGGGTATCTTGGAATCGTTCCGATGGTTTTATGATGAGAACATTGACTTGGTGCCTCCTGTCAAGGGTTTAGTGGAAGTGTCCCGGGGAGTTGAGCTCTGAGGTGTTGTCATCATAATTTTATTGTTGCAGTTCTGGAATACCTGAGTTTAGTACGCCGACATCGAAAATATCTTCCCTAAATGAGCTCTCTTCCCTAAACGAGCTCTTGGATCGTATCGCCACCTTGGGAGTCGCTACAGACTTCGATCGGATTGGGCTTAAACCCGATCAAAGGGAGATTAATTCTCCACCGGTCACCCATCATATTGCTGTGGTGGAGGAACAATGCGGCGATTCTCCCTCTATCTTGAGGACTAACTATGTCCGGATTCCCGAGCTCTCCGAGCTGGATACCCGTTTACGGGAGGACATCACCCAAGCCCTGAACCTAGAGTCAGGCAGCGGGCCAGACTTATCGGGCAACACTTCGGAATCCGAGCTTCCATGATTGGAAACTCCTTGGCCCCTGGGTCTCATATCGGGTAGGGGTTCTGACTCAAATCCACCCACCCACCCAGACATAAACGATCTTTCCCACATCAGGCAAGAGGCCCATGAAACAGTACATCATTATTGGCCCAGATTCCTCCTTGTGATGAACATGGTTAAGGAATGTCGCGAGGAAGACACAATGTCATTTTTCTGCAATAATTGCACGGACAAGGGAATCCTTAACGCCTTAAGTCGCCGTGACATATCACGCTTCGCTGACTTGGCGTCCATAGTATGAAAGTACTGTGCGATGGAAAGCGCCTGGAAAACCGAAACGAAATTTTGGGATAATCCGTCTTGGAATATACACCCAGTCCGAAGTAAAAGGGTGCACTATCATAAGACACCCGAGTTAGTTACAAATAAACAAAAACCCTCTACAGGGCATAGAACCGTATTGTAGGGATGGCTTAACAGACCTTGTAAAATTCATAGTACAACGGATACAATACCAACACATAGCCTTAGAGCATGTTGGATACTCCGGCAGGTGGCCAAAAGTGGTGAGGATCTTCTCATCCCAAATGCCATAGAGCACCATCTCGTGGATAACAATACGGTATTAACAGTCTTTGAATCCTTCACATCAAATAATAGGCGCAAGCGAACACTCCGCAGCCTCGCCGAAATCTGCCACGTGGCAGCAACGAACCCATGGAGTGACACGGCTATTACCTTCAATGCCAGTGACGAACCTAAATTCCGAACAGCCCGAGCACCAGCTGCACTGGTCCTCAGTCCAATTGTGGACGACTTTCGACTCACCAAAGTAATCATGGACGACGGCAGTGGATTAAACCTCATCTATGAGGAAACTCTTCAAAAAATGGAAATAGACTGGAACCGCATTGAGCAAAGCAGCACAACCTTCAGAGGAATCGTCCCCAGTCGGGAAGCACGTTGTGCTGGGAAAATCACACTAGATGTGGTATTCGGCACGCCGGAGAACAATAGGTCCCAAGAAGTTACATTCCAATGGCCCCGTTCAGTAGTGGATGCCACGCCCTTTTTAGGACGGGAGCCATTCACAATCTTCCAAGCCATACCCCATTATGGGTACATGAAGCTCAAAATGCCCGGTCTCAACGGAATCATCACTCTCGCTAGTGATCCGGACACAACACTCTCCGCCGAAAACAAAACAGCCGCATTGACCCTCGAGGCATTATCCGAAGCCCTTTCGACTGAGGAATTAACTGCGCTACGCTCCAGAGTGGATAGGGACGACGTGATACTTGACAAGAGATCCAAGTCCACCTCTTTTAAACCAGTAGATGAAATAGTCAAATTCCAAGTCCACCCAACAGACCCTACAAAAACAGCCTCCATCGGGGCACAGTTAAACCCCGCCGTGGACGCCGCACTACGAGAGTTCCTGTGCGAGAATTGGGACATATTCGCCTGGCACCCCTTAGACATGCCAGGAATCCCACGTAGGCTGGCCGAGCACAGCCTCAATATCCTAAAGGGATTCAAGCCGGTCAAGCAAGCTCTTCGGTGTTTCTCTGAACCTAAGAGACAAGCCATGGGAGAGGAACTAGCCAAGTTATTGGAGGCCAGATTCATTAGAGAAATAAAACACCCGGACTGGCTAGCAAACCTGGTGATGTTACCAAAGAAGGACAAATCCTGGCGCCTATGTGTCGATTTCAAGGACCTCAACAAGGCTTGCCCAAAGGATCCCTTCCCCCTCCCCCGCATTGGTCAAATTATTGATGCTACCGCAGGACACGAGTCATTGTGTTTCCTCGACGCATACTCCGGCTACCACCAAATCAAGATGGCGGAGTCCGACCAAGCCACAACGACATTTATCACACCATATAGCCCATTCTGTTTCAACACAATGCCTTTTGGGCTCAAAAACACCGGCGCAACATATCAACGCATGATTCAGACATGTTTGGAGAAACAGATCGTCAAAACAGTAGAGGCATATGTAGATGATGTGGTCATCAAAAGCAAACACGTCGACTCTCTAATAGACGACTTGAGGCTCACATTCGACAACCTCCGAACATATGACATCAAGCTAAATCCAGAAAAATGCATTTTTGGCGTACCAGCCGGAAAGCTCCCGGGCTTCATTATCTCCAGTAGAGGAATTGAAGCTAATCCGGCCAAAATGTGAGCTTTTTCATAGTTGGCTACCCCAATAGACCTCAAACAAATCCAGAAATTAACTGGATGTGTGGCGGCTCTAAGCCGCTTTATCTCCCGCTTAGGAGAAAAGGCATTACCCCTTTAGCACCGAACACTTTGAGTGGACGGACGCTGCCACAGCCCGATTGGAAGAAATAAAAGTCATACTAGCAACCAACCCAATTCTGGCCGCGCCAAACATTGGCGAAGCAATGCTATTATACATTGCGACAACTCATCAGGTTGTAAGCGCAGTGCTCGTCGTCGAACAAGAAGCGGACGGACATAAATTTCCTCTTCAAAAGCCGGTATATTATGTATCCACTTTACTCACTCCATGCAAATCATGGTACCTACATTATCAAAAGATAGCCTATGCGGTATTCATCGCATCCCGGAAGCTGCGACACTACTTTCAAGAGTGTTCGATTACAGTAGCCTCGGAAGTGCCACTTAATGATATTATAAACAATCGCGACGCCACGGGCCGGATTGCCAAATGGGCCATTGAGCTCCTCCCATTCGACATAACATACAAACCTCGGCGAGCCAATAAATCACGAGTATTGGCCGATTTTGTCGCTGAATGGACGGAAGCCGAACTCCCTAAAGAGTATGGCGCATACTCCAACTGGATCATGCACTTCGACGGCTCCAAAATGCTGGCTGGTCTAGGGGCTGGCGTCGTCCTGACGTCCCCAACCGGAGATACCGTTCAATATGTACTGCAGATACTGTATACAGACTCCAACAATGCAGCCGAATACGAAGCCCTGTTGCATGGTCTTTGGATGGCAGTCTCCATGTGCATTCAACGCCTGGAGGTGCGTGGGGATTCGGACCTTGCAATATCCCAAATAAATGGATACTTCGATGCCAAGGATCCGAAGATGGCGGCCTATCGAAACACCGTCCTTAAGATGTTAGCTCGGTTTGAGGGGCTCGAATTTCACCATGTGGCTCTAGAAAACAATCAGGCGGCGGATATCCTCGCCCGCATCGGTGCAAAACGTGATGCGGTCCCCCCAACATCTTTTTGGAGAGGTTGTTTAAGCTATCCATGGTATGGGAAGGGGACACCGGTACCAATAGTCCGCACCCGGCCAAAACGCCCGATACCGAACACTCTGACATAATCGGAGGCTCTGCCACCGAAATAACTTCTTCAACCCACGTAATAATGGCCGTCATCGCCCCATGGATAGAACCATTCCTGGCCTACCAAACTATGCAGGAACTCCCCGAGGAACAAAATGAGGCACGCTGCATAGTGCGGCGATCTAAAGCCTACAGGGTCCACGAGGGAGAGCTGTATAAAAAAGCACTACTGGAGTCCTTCAAAGGTGCATCTCTGAAGAGGAAGGGCGGAAACTTTTGGCGGAAATTCACGCTGGACTCTGCGGCCACCACACTATTACCTGGCCCTTCGCGGTCTGGGGGCTTGACATGGTTGGACCCCTTAAAGGGGGGCCTATAAGAAAAAATACTTACTGGTCATGGTGGATAAATTCACCAAATGGATAGAGGCCAAACCTGTTAAAATAGCTGAATCCGGACCGGTGATAGACTTCATATCCGGGGTTGTACACCGTTATGGCATCACCCACAGCATCATCACTGACAACGGCATGAACTTCACGGCCGATGAGGTAAAAATCTGGTGCAGCAACATGGGCATTAAGCTCGATTATGCTTCCATCTATCACCCACAAACCAATGGCCAAGTTGAGCGAGCAAATGGTCTTATCATGAGTGGCATTAAACCCAGATTAGTGCGGTCCTTAAAGGAGTCTAACATGCACTGGGTAGAGGAGCTCGACTCTGTACTCTGGGGGCTGCGGACCACGCCGAATCGCACTACCGGATACACACCCTTCTTTATGGTGTACGGCGTAGAGGCAGTTCTGCCCTGTAACATAATTCATGACTCACCTCGATCGACAGGACAGTCTGGACACACTGGAGGAGGAGCGCGACGTGGCAAAGCAGAGAAGTACGGGCCAAAACTTATAATGTTGGCGAGTTAGTTCTACGCCTGCCGGAGAAGAAAAAGACCAAGCTCGAGCCCAAATGGGAAGGTCCCTTCATTATTGACCAAGTTCTAACCGGTGGAGCGTACCGTCTGCGGGATGCATCGAATAATCGACTTGAGCCGAACCCATGGAATGCAGCCAGGCTCCGAAGATTCTACGCCTAGCGCCGGACTCTATGTTCGTCTCCTTCCTCTGTCCTTTTTTGCATATACATTATCTGTCTTTTTTCTCTTTCTTTCTTTTATTCTTTCTCAAGGCCTTCAAGGGCCAACTGGTGCCTCGCTTGCACACTATAGATGCGCTAACCGCGCTCATTATACCTGGGGGCTTCTTACACAGAAGCTTAATTATCTATTCGGGCTTCATGCCCCGCACATGTGTTATTCTTCCGCATGTACCTTTTCTTCGCCATTATATGCATCAATATGACTTAAGTTTTGGCCAAGCTGGGTTGCTTGGCTCTTGTATTTATGCCCTACGTTCCCGTTAATTCGGCTAGGGCATAAGGGGAGCACCTCTGCGATTGTTATTGCCGGCTCAGCCGGATGTGTACCTCAGACTAGGTGAAGCCGAAAGCTAGCGTTCTTAAGGGAATATTCGGTCGGTGAACAAAAGATGATTTTTATTTATTTTCCATATGTGCCCCCAGATGTTTTTGCCTGCGTCTCCTATCGCAGTCCGGACATGCACTTTAGGGCATGCGTACCCAGGGAAAGGAATCCCTAACGGAACTATTCTCCCGAGAAGATGTTTCTTACTACCCATGTAATATAACACAACTAGTTGGGTACTTGTCTGTTCAAGCACTAATGACCCCTATGCTTTGGTTTCCACGCATACCCTGGTTCTTATATAACTGAGCGGGTATTCAGACACACTTCGGACTATCGGGTCCCGAGGTTGAAGTGAAAAGGTCTGCCATGACAAATGATTTACAATCCGCCTAGAAGGCATTATACATGTCACTTTAATTACATAGTCATGTAGACTGACTAAAGTCCTCTTCTATACCATCCAACAGGCTATCTAGCCTACAATACTGTTGGGAATACTTTGCGGCTAATTCTACTTGCCCATACACTAAGCTAACGGGGATCTCTTTCCCATCGGGCCCCACGGGTCCAACCTCGGCCATGTGGTTTGGGTCAGTCTTGGTATACCGCGTCTTCACCATGGCCCAGGCTTCCCTGGCACCTTGACGGCAGGCGGATATCTTCCATAGTCGGAAGCGCCGCGGTGCTCCCTTGAGCTTCTCCGCAAGATCTCCAATGCCTTCTGGCAGGGCGACGGATCGCCACAAGGCCTGGGCAATACCTTGCATCACCCGCCAAACTCGTTCGTGCAGTTTTGAGAGCTCAGATAGAAGATCACCCGCAGACCCAGGCATCTCCTCCGCTGGATGACCCGTTAGCATACCTGCAGACATAACTCTGCTAGCCGGCTTCTCCGCCGCACCCTTTTTAAGGGTTCGTTCAAGCACTTACTGAAAATGCCGCGTTGAAGCCGCTTATTCTCCTTCTCGGAGTCCGCAAGCTAGGCTCGAACATCTTTCAGTTCCACGCTCAGCTTGGTATTGGCGTCTTGGAGATTGTTTTTCTCCCGCTTGACCTCAGTCAGCACGCGTTCGCCAGCCTTTAGCTGTCGTACGACATGCTGGTCCTCCGGATTCTCTCTGGATTCATCTGCAATATCTATTGTTAGATATGCAGCCACGCCACACGCTATATGGTACCTATAATTCTTTGAAACAAATGTTACCAGCTGGGGACTTTTTAGGTTCCTTCAATGCGGCAACGGCAGCCCGAAGATGGGTCTTGCATTCCTCCAGCTCCTATGACCATCAGTATTCTTCTCTGTAAGAACCTGTACAATAGATGATCCTTAAATCAGTTCTGCTAACTATTTCAAGTCTCAGGGGATACTGATACATATAATCGTCAGATTTGGTTACCCGTACATCCATTACATACTGGTCCGTGGCTCTGGCTAGACCATTTTGAGCAGCACGGAGGTACGCGTCTCTAGAATTGAAGGCATCAAATGCCTCTGGTGAGAAGTAAGCATCACGGAGTACGGCCCGACGACGCCTATGATTCATGACGCTCTCCACTTCTAAATTTGTAGCGGATAGTCTATCTGCATCCTCTGTAGGGGGAGTATCCGGCGTCCGCCCCATGTCGGCTTCCACCTCTATGTCCGGCCCCGGCACACGACTGGTTGAAGCATGATCGGCAGCCTCACCGGACATATTCCGGCAAGCATTTTTTCTGTTAAAGAAACATGGACATCATTACATTTTGAGAAATACGACAACCACAAAGCGGGGTTTTTTTCATACCTTTGCGCCAGCGTCTCCATCCTGACCGCCTTCCTTTTTGGCCTACCCGGCCTCGGCGCCTCTTGTTGACGAGTTGCTGCGGGTTCGGCACGGCGTCCCGAATGTATTCCCTGTAAAACACCATATGTATATGGTAGGTGAAGTGTCTAAAAGGGGATCCTAATTTTCGGAGTTGGGATTTTGGTTTTTCTTACGAGCGACGCAGGAGCAGTCCGGGATAGTCGGCCGTAATGGCCACCATGGAGCCATCACAACTAAATTGATAGAACTGTCGCTCTATCAGCTCCACGAATATGTCCGGATCTTCTTCGAGTCCGGGGCTGAGGGCCTAGTCGGGGTCCTCTGGTTGTGGGGATGGTCTATTGACCTCCCTTATGGCTTTTCGCAGTTCTTGCCGTAAAATGGCAAGGTGAGTACCTGCAACAAAGAATGCGGGAAGAATGGAAGTAAGGAGATATAACTCACCCAGCTTGGAGGGTTGTACATGGAGAACCCATCCTGTGGTTTGATGCGGATGAACTCCTCTTCCTCCTTGAACAGCTCGGACAGGATTTTTGCTAAAGAAGCAGCATTGTCCGGACCCTTGCGTCCGCAATGGGTGGCATCGTCCTCCCCGTTAAAACACCACAGGGGTGCCCTCGATATTGAAGTGGTTGTACTCCTCGCATTATGCATATTGAAATAACATCGATTATTGTCAATCATGATTGAGCCAGTGCTTTGATCTGATTCATTAGGTAAAGGACTTCACCGTTTTCTTCCTCCTGGGGGCTCCGTGGGCGCCAGCTTCGGCGTTTCTTCAGAGGAGCATTGCTGAACTCAGGTAGACCCCGCCGAACAGGGTCCGGAAGGGGGACGTCCTCCATATAAAACCATTCCGAAGGCCAGTCCTCGGACGTCTTCTTTGGAATGCCGGACAGGTATCCAGTTTCGGCAATGCGCCATATTTCAGCTCCGCCCACTTCATAAAGTGACCCCTCCTGTGTGCGGGGGACAAGGCAAAATAACCTTTTCCACAACTCGAAATGAGCCTCGTAGCCCAGGAATAACTCGCAGAGGGCAACATAGCCGACGATGTGTAATATGGAAGCTGGGGTGAAATTATGCAGTTGGAGGCCGTAAAACTCCAGGAGCCCGCGGAGGAACGGATGAATTGGATATCCGAGTCCCCTTAATAAGTAAGGAACAAGGCATACCCGCTCCCCCGTAGAGGAGCTGAGGAAGCTCTCCGCTTGCTCCCCGCCATTGTAGGTGGCGAGCCCGGCTCGGACGGGAACCATATACGCTGGAGGGAAAATCCCTTAGTCTGTAGTTCGACTAATCGACTGTGTGGGACATAACACCTCTCCCAATCACCGGGCTTAGGGCTACGGGGGCAGGAGGAGGAGCTGCGGAGGTCGGCCATGCTGGGGTGGATTTTTCCAAAGCGCGCTCCGATGGATTCTCGCTGGGGGAGGATGATATGGATTGGATCTAAGAATCCCCATCCCTTTACTAGGCAATTTATTTATCTGGCTAGGGGGGCGAATGTAAAAACACCCTGGCTCCTCGTATTCATTCGATGCATGGAAGATAGCCCTTATTGGGCGCAGAAGCCAAGAGGTCCAACATTTATGGGGCCGGACACTGCCTAACAAACATTCAAAATTTGGAGAAGAACACGCATTGCAATACCGAAGATAATACTGCGCGTCGGACTCATCGTCATTGAAGCCTGGTTCAGGGGCTACTAAGGGAGTCCTGGATTAGGGGGTATCCGGACAGCCGGATTATATCCTTTGGCTGGACTGTTGGACTATGAAGATACAAGATTGAAGACTTCATCCCGTGTCCGGATGGGACTCTACTTGGCGTGGAAGGCAAGCTAGGCAATACGTATATGTATATCTCCTCCTTGGTAACCGACCTTGTGTAACCCTAGCCCCCTCCGGTGTCTATATAAACCGGAGGGTTTTAGTCCGTAGGAGAACATACAATCATACCTGAGGCTAGCTTCTAGGGTTTAGCCTCTCCGATCTCGTGGCAGATCAACTCTTGTACTACTCATATTATCAAGAATAATCAAGCAGGATGTAGGGTTTTACCTCCATCAAGAGGGCCCGAACCTGGGTAAAACATCGTATCCCCTGCCTCCTGTTACCATCCGCCTTAGACGCACAGTTCGGGACCCCCTACCCGAGATCTGCCGGTTTTGACACCGACACGTCGCGTCACGTGAATGCTTAACAGAATGCACATGATTTAAATTATACAAAACGTTTGAGATGTTACAGTGGTAGTTATTTGTTTCAAAATGCCTTTGTTGGCTATTATTCGAGTGTGCCTTCTCTCAAAATGGACACGAAAAATACCACAGCATGTCGGGTGCCATTCCATGACAGCATGCCAAGTTTCATGAATTTCAGACGAGTTTTGGAATTACTAGAATTTAAAAACAATGTATCTCAACATTTTGCCGGCAATCAACAGTTCCCTGGTGTATGAAATTCATTCCCATTCCTTGCATGGGACCTAAGCATGCACCCAAGGACACAAATTTAATTTTTCAACCAATTAATATTCACTGGAGCATGTGCATGTAGTTCAAATTTAAATTATGCACATAAAATTCCTAGAAAATCTAGTTAATGTATAAAAATTTCCAAACGAACCCTGAAAAATTCGAAAATTTAACACAACACTCCTGTTGTTCTATGTTGACACTAGAAAATTATTGAAAGCACTAAGAGGCAACGGATATTGTTTCGTCCCCAAAGGTGGCACGTTCCCTACTGAAACCATCAGGCTTGTTGTGAGAAGTTCTGGTTTGTGAGAAGCTTATACCCAAACCTGCCACCAATGGGACAAAAACTTTACCACGACATGTCGATTCCGCTCCATGATAGCATGCCAAGTTTCATGAATTTCAGACGAGTTTTGGACTTACTAGAATTTAAAAAGTAGGAATCTCAATATTTGCGTCTGAGTGACGGTGGCAAGGTGTTTGACATTCATTCCCATTACTTGCGTGGGACCTAAGCATGCAACCAAGGAGACAGATTTGATTTTTCAACCAAATTATATGCACTGGAGCATCTGTATATAGTTTAAGTTTGAATTATGCACATAAAATGCCTACAAAACCTAGTTAATGTACAAAAATGTCCAAACGAACCCCGAAAAATTCCAAAATTTAACACAACACTCATGTTGTTCTATGTTGACACTAGAAAAAATTGAAAGTAGTAAGAGGCAACAGATATCATTTTGTTCCCAAAGGTGGCACGTTCCCTACCGAAACCATCAGGCTTGTTGTGAGAAGTTCTCGTTTGTAAGAAGCTTATACCCATACCTTCCCCAAATGGGAAAAAAATTCACCACTGCATGTTGATGCCGCTCCATGATAGCATGCCAAGTTTCATGAATTTCAGAGGAGTTTTGGATTTACTAGTATATAAAATCCGGGTATCTCAATATTTGCGACCGAGTGACGGTGGCAGGGTGTTTGACATTCATTCCCATTTCTTGCATGGGATCTAAGCATGCAAATAAGGACACATATTTGATCTGTCAACCAATTTATATGCACTGGAGCATGTGCATGTAGTTCAAATTTCATTTATGCACATAAAATGCCTAGAAAACCTAGTTAATGTATAAAAATGTCCAAACGAACCCCGACAAATTCCAAAATTTAACACAACACTCCTGTTGTTCTATCTTGACACTAGAAATTTTTTGAAAGCAATAAGAGGCAATGGATATTATTTCATCCCCAAAGGTGGCACGTTCCATACCGAAACCATCAGGCTTCTTGTGAGAAGCTCTGGTTTGTGAGAAGTTTATACCCAAATCTGCCCCAAGTGGGACAAAAAAATTACCATGACATGTTGATGCCGCTTCATGATAGCATGCCAAGTTTCATGAATTTCAGACGAGTTTTGGATTTACTATAATTTAAAAACTAGGTATCTCAATGTTTGCGGCCGAGTGACGGTGGGAGGGTGTTTGACATTCATTCCCATTTCTTGCATGGGACCTAAGCATGCAACCAAGGACATAGATTTGATTTTTCAACCAATTTATATGCACTGGAGGATGTGCATGTAGTTCAAATTTGAATTATGCATATAAAGTGCCTAGAAAACCTAGTTAATGTATAAAAATGTCCAAATGAACCCTGAAAAATTCCAAATATAACACAACACTCCCGTTGTTCTATGTTGACACTAGAAATTTTTTTAAAGCAATAAGAGGCAACAAATATCGTTTCGTCCCCAAAGGTGGCACGTTCCCTACCGAAACCATCAGGCTTATTGTGAGAAGCTCTGGTTTGTGAGAAGCTTATACCCAAACCTGCCCCAAATGGGATAATTTTTTTACCACGACATGCTGATGCCGCTCCATGATAGCATGCCAAGTTTCATGAATTTCAGACGAGTTTTGGATTTACTAGAATTTAAAAACTAGGTATCTCAATGTTTGCGGCCGAGTGACGGTGGCAGGGTGTTTGACATTCATTCTCATTTCTTGCATGGGACCTAAGCATGCAACCAAGGACACGGATTTGATTTTTCAACTAATTTATATGCACTGGAGCATGTGCATGTAGTTCAAATTTGAATTATGCACATAAAATGCATAGAAAACCTAGTTAATGTATAAAAATGTCCAAACAAACCTCGAAAACTTCCAAAATTTAACACAATGCTCCTGTTGTTCTATGTTGACACTAGAAATTTTTTGAAAGCAATAAGAGGCAACGGATATTGTTTCGTCCCCAAAGGTGGCATGGTCCCTACCGAAACCAGTAGACTTGTTGTGAGAAGCTCTGGTTTGTGAGAAGCTTATACCCAAACCTGCCCCAAACGGGACAAAAATTTACCACGACATGTTGATGCTGCGCCATGATAGCATGCCAAGTTTCATGAATTTCAGAGGAGTTCTGGATTTACTAGAATCTAAAAACCAAGTATCTCAATATTTGCGGCCGAGTGACGGTGGAAGGGTGTTTGACATTCATTCCCATTTCTTGCATGGGACCTAAGCATGCAACCAAGGACACATATTTGATTTTTCAACCAATTTATTTGCACTAGAGCATGTGCATGTAGTTCAAATTTGAATTATGCACATAAAATGCCTAGAAAACCCAAATAATGTATAAAAATGTCCAAACGAACCCCGAAAAATTCCAAAATTGAACACAACACTCCTGTTGTTGTATGTTGACACTAGAAATATTTTAAAGCAACAAGAGGCAACATATATCCTTTCGTCCCCAAAGGTGGCACGTTCCCTACCGTAACCATCAGGCTTGTTGTGAGAAGCTCTGGTTTGTGAGAAACTTATACCCAAACCTGCCTCAAATGGGACAAAATTATTACCACGACATGTTGATGTCCCTCCATGATAGCATGCCAAGTTTCATGAATTTCAGACGAGTTTTGGATTTACTATAATTCAAAAACTAGGTATCTCAATGTTTGCGGCCGAGTGACAGTGGGTGGGTGTTTGACATTCATTCCCATTTCTTGCATGGGACCTAAGCATGCAACCAAGGACATAGATTTATTTTTCAACCAATTTATATGCACTAGAGCATGTGCATGAAGTTCAAATTTTAATTATGCATATAAAGTGCCTAGAAAACCTAGTTATTGTATAAAAATGTCCAAACGAACCCCGAAAAATTCCAAATATAACACAACACTCTCGTTGTTCTATGTTGACACTAGAAATTTTTTTAAAGCAATAAGAGGCAACGAATATCGTTTTGTCCCCAAAGGTGGCACGTTCCCTACCGTAACCATCACGCTTGTTGTGAGAAGCTCTGGTTTGTGAGAAACTTATACCCAAACCTGCCTCAAATGGGACAAAATTATTACCACGACATGTTGATGTCCCTCCATGATAGCATGCCAAGTTTCATGAATTTCAGACAAGTTTTGGATTTACTATAATTGAAAAACTAGGTATCTCAATGTTTGCGGCCGAGTGACAGTGGGAGGGTGTTTGACATTCATTCCCATTTCTTGCATGGGACCTAAGCATGCAACCAAGTACATAGATTTATTTTTCAACCAATTTATATGCACTAGAGCATGTGCATGTAGTTCAAATTTGAATTATGCATATAAAGTGCCTAGAAAACCTAGTTAATGTATAAAAATGTCCAAACGAACCCCGAAAAATTCCAAATATAACACAAAGCTCCTGTTGTTCTATGTTGGCACTAGAAATTTTTTGAAAGCAATAAGAGGCAACAGATATCGTTTTGTCCCCAAAGGTGGCACGTTCCCTACCGAAACCATCAGGCTTATTGTGAGAAGCTCTGATTTGTGAGAAGCTTATACCCATACCTGCCCCAAATGGGATAAAAATTTACCACGACATATTGATGCCGCTCCATGATAGCATGCCAAGTTTCATGAATTTCAGACGAGTTTTGGATTTACTAGAATTTAAAAACCAGGTATCTCAATGTTTGCGGCTGAGTGACGGTGGCAGGCTGTTTGACATTCATTCCCGTTTCTTGCATGGGACCTAAGCATGCAACCAAGGACACAGATTTGATTTTTCAACCAATTTATATGCACTAGAGCATGTGCATGTAGTTCAAATTTGAATTATGCACATAAAATGCCTAGAAAACCTAGTTAATGTATAAAAATGTCCAAACAAACCTCGGAAAATTCCAAAATTTAAAACAATGCTCCTGTTGTTCTATGTTGACACTAGAAATTTTTTGAAAGCAATAAGAGGCAACTGCTATCGCTTCATCCCCAAAGGTGGCATGTTCCCTACCGAAACCATCACGCTTGTAGTGAGAAGCTCTCGTTTATGAGAAGCTTATACCCAAACCTGCCCCAAATGGGCCAAAAATTTACCACGACATGTTGATGCCGCGCCATGATAGCATGCCAAGTTTCATGAGTTTCAGACGAGTTATGGATTTACTAGAATTTAAAAACCAGGTATCTCAATATTTGCGGCCGAGTGACGGTGGCAGGGTATTTGACATTCATTCCCATTTCTTGCATGGGACCTAAGCATGCAACCAAGGACACATATTTGATTTTTCAACCAATTTATTTGCACTAGAGCATGTGCATGTAGTTCAAATTTGAATTATGCACATAAAATGCCTAGAAAACCCAAATAATGTATAAAAATGTCCAAACGAACCCCGAAAAATTCCAAAATTGAACACAACACTCCTGTTGTTTTATGTTGACACTAGAAATATTTTAAAGCAATAAGAGGCAACATATATCGTTTCATCCCCAAAGGTGGCACGTTCCCTACCGTAACCATCACGCTTGTTGTGAGAAGCTCTGGTTTGTGAGAAACTTATACCCAAACCTGCCTCAAATGGGACAAAATTATTACCACGACATGTTGATGTCCCTCCATGATAGCATGCCAAGTTTCATGAATTTCAGACAAGTTTTGGATTTACTATAATTGAAAAACTAGGTATCTCAATGTTTGCGGCCGAGTGACAGTGGGAGGGTGTTTGACATTCATTCCCATTTCTTGCATGGGACCTAAGCATGCAACCAAGTACATAGATTTATTTTTCAACCAATTTATATGCACTAGAGCATGTGCATGTATTTCAAATTTTAATTATGCATATAAAGTGCCTAGAAAACCTAGTTAATGTATAAAAATGTCCAAACGAACCCCGAAAAATTCCAAATATAACACAACACTCCCGTTGTTCTATGTTGACACTAGAAAATTTTTGAAAGCAATAAGAGGCAACGGATATCGTTTTGTCCCCAAAGGTGGCACGTTCCCTACCGAAACCATCAGGCTTATTGTGAGAAGCTCTGATTTGTGAGAAGCTTATACCCATACCTGCCCCAAATGGGATAAAAATTTACCACGACATAATGATGCCGCTCCATGATAGCATGCCAAGTTTCATGAATTTCAGACGAGTTTTGGATTTACTAGAATTTAAAAACCAGGTATCTCAATGTTTGCGGCTGAGTGACGGTGGCAGGATGTTTGACATTCATTCCCGTTTCTTGCATGGGACCTAAGCATGCAACCAAGGACACAGATTTGATTTTTCAACCAATTTATATGCACTGGAGCATGTGCATGTAGTTCAAATTTGAATTATGCACATAAAATGCCTAGAAAACCTAGTTAATGTATAAAAATGTCCAAACAAACCTCGGAAAATTCCAAAATTTAAAACAATGCTCCTGTTGTTCTATGTTGACACTAGAAATTTTTTGAAAGCAATAAGAGGCAACTGCTATCGCTTCATCCCCAAAGGTGGCATGTTCCCTACCGAAACCATCACGCTTGTAGTGAGAAGCTCTCGTTTATGAGAAGCTTATACCCAAACCTGCCCCAAATGGGCCAAAAATTTACCACGACATGTTGATGCCGCGCCATGATAGCATGCCAAGTTTCATGAGTTTCAGACGAGTTATGGATTTACTAGAATTTAAAAACCAGGTATCTCAATATTTGCGGCCGAGTGACGGTGGCAGGGTATTTGACATTCATTCCCATTTCTTGCATGGGACCTAAGCATGCAACCAAGGACACATATTTGATTTTTCAACCAATTTATTTGCACTAGAGCATGTGCATGTAGTTCAAATTTGAATTATGCACATAAAATGCCTAGAAAACCCAAATAATGTATAAAAATGTCCAAACGAACCCCGAAAAATTCCAAAATTGAACACAACACTCCTGTTGTTTTATGTTGACACTAGAAATATTTTAAAGCAATAAGAGGCAACATATATCGTTTCATCCCCAAAGGTGGCACGTTCCCTACCGTAACCATCACGCTTGTTGTGAGAAGCTCTGGTTTGTGAGAAACTTATACCCAAACCTGCCTCAAATGGGACAAAATTATTACCACGACATGTTGATGTTCCTCCATGATAGCATGCCAAGTTTCATGAATTTCAGACAAGTTTTGGATTTACTATAATTGAAAAACTAGGTATCTCAATGTTTGCGGCCGAGTGACAGTGGGAGGGTGTTTGACATTCATTCCCATTTCTTGCATGGGACCTAAGCATGCAACCAAGTACATAGATTTATTTTTCAACCAATTTATATGCACTAGAGCATGTGCATGTAGTTCAAATTTTAATTATGCATATAAAGTGCCTAGAAAACCTAGTTAATGTATAAAAATGTCCAAACGAACCCCGAAAAATTCCAAATATAACACAACACTCCCGTTGTTCTATGTTGACACTAGAAAATTTTTGAAAGCAATAAGAGGCAACGGATATCGTTTTGTCCCCAAAGGTGGCACGTTCCCTACCGAAACCATCAGGCTTATTGTGAGAAGCTCTGATTTGTGAGAAGCTTATACCCATACCTGCCCCAAATGGGATAAAAATTTACCACGACATATTGATGCCGCTCCATGATAGCATGCCAAGTTTCATGAATTTCAGACGAGTTTTGGATTTACTAGAATTTAAAAACCAGGTATCTCAATGTTTGCGGCTGAGTGACGGTGGCAGGATGTTTGACATTCATTCCCGTTTCTTGCATGGGACCTAAGCATGCAACCAAGGACACAGATTTGATTTTTCAACCAATTTATATGCACTGGAGCATGTGCATGTAGTTCAAATTTGAATTATGCACATAAAATGCCTAGAAAACCTAGTTAATGTATAAAAATGTCCAAACAAACCTCGGAAAATTCCAAAATTTAAAACAATGCTCCTGTTGTTCTATGTTGACACTAGAAATTTTTTGAAAGCAATAAGAGGCAACTGCTATCGCTTCATCCCCAAAGGTGGCATGTTCCCTACCGAAACCATCACGCTTGTAGTGAGAAGCTCTCGTTTATGAGAAGCTTATACCCAAACCTGCCCCAAATGGGCCAAAAATTTACCACGACATGTTGATGCCGCGCCATGATAGCATGCCAAGTTTCATGAGTTTCAGACGAGTTATGGATTTACTAGAATTTAAAAACCAGGTATCTCAATATTTGCGGCCGAGTGACGGTGGCAGGGTATTTGACATTCATTCCCATTTCTTGCATGGGACCTAAGCATGCAACCAAGGACACATATTTGATTTTTCAACCAATTTATTTGCACTAGAGCATGTGCATGTAGTGCAAATTTGAATTATGCACATAAAATGCCTAGAAAACCCAATTAATGTATAAAACTGTCCAAACGAACCCCGAAAAATTCCAAAATTGAACACAACACTCCTGTTGTTTTATGTTGACACTAGAAATATTTTAAAGCAATAAGAGGTAACATATATCGTTTCGTCCCCAAAGGTGGCACGTTCCCTACCGTAACCATCAGGCTTGTTGTGAGAAGCTCTGGTTTGTGAGAAACTTATACCCAAACCTGCCTCGAATGGGACAAAATTATTACCACGACATGTTGATGTCGCTCCATGATAGCGTGCCAAGTTTCCTGAATTTAAGACGAGTTTTGGATTTACTAGAATTTAAAAACCACGTATCTCAATGTTTGCGGCCGAGTGACGGTGTTAGGGTGTTTGAAATTCATTCCCATTTCTTGCATGGGACCTAAGCATGCAACCAAGGACACATATTTGATTTTTCAACCAATTTATTTGCACTAGAGCATGTCAATGTAGTTCAAATTTGAATTATGCACATAAAATGCCTAGAAAACCCAATTAATGTATAAAACTGTCCAAACGAACCCCGAAAAATTCCAAAATTGAACACAACACTCCTGTTGTTTTATGTTGACACTAGAAATATTTTAAAGCAATAAGAGGCAACATATATCATTTCATCCCCAAAGGTGGCATGTTCCCTACCGTAACCATCAGGCTTGTTGTGAGAAGCTCTGGTTTGTGAGAAACTTATACCCAAACCTGCCTCAAATGGGACAAATTTTTTACCACGACATGTTGATGTCGCTCCATGATAGCCTGCCAAGTTTCCTGAATTTCAGACGAGTTTTGAATTTACTAGAATTTAAAAACCAGGTATCTCTATGTTTGCGGCCGAGTGACGGTGTTAGGGTGTTTGACATTCATTCCCATTTCTTGCATGGGACCTAAGCATGCAACCAAGGACACATATTTGATTTTTCAACCAAATTATATGCATTGGAACATGTGCATGTAGTTCAAATTTGAATTATGCACATAAAATGCCTATAAAACCCAATTAATGTATAAAAATGTCCATACGAACCCCGAAAAATTCCAAAATTTAACACAACACTCCTTTGATCTATGTTGACACTCTAACCGGGTGTGCTGTTGTCTCCTTTGTGTACCCAAATTGTGCAATGACGTGGATGGCCACTGTAACCACGGAAATTCGGACTAAAAATTTTGACGTTCAAACTCATCAAACACGTGTTAAGCTATCTGAATCGTTTGTGATGTTCACATATCATACACAGTTCTGAATAAGGGGCCGTGTCTGATGACACTTTGCGCGCCACTTTTTCGCTGAACCGGTTCCAAATTTTCGGCTTTCGCAGAAATATCTACCTCCCCGCCCCCTCCCCCTTACTAAAAGCCACACTTCCTATGTTTCCACCTTGCTTTCCAAGTTGAAACCTTCACTCCTTGCTTGCACCGCCGCCTCCTCGTCGGCGATCGTCCTTCATGCTGCTCGGCCTCATCTATCCAGGCAGCTAATCCGCACCCGACCCCCATCCTCCTCCTCCTTCCACATCCCACATGCCCCAACCACCAGTGTGACACCTTCCACCCAAATTACTGACCCCTCCACCAAATAAGCGTCGCCCTAAGCCATGGTGCACGCAGTATAGCCAGGATCTCAAGGAGCATTTGGCAACGGAGAAGCAAATCACGGCCGCATGCGTAGATGACGTCACGATTGCTGCCATTCATGCTAACCCCCAGATCTTGGAGGAGCACCTCACCGTCGAAGCCACTGTTGATGCCTCACGTACCGACGATGTGATGCGGTTGTCTGCTTTAAAAGATAGTTCGTGGCGTTTTCTCCAGCCCACCCTCTGTGCGTTCGATTAAGACAACAAGGTGTTTTCTCAATGTGCACGTGCTTACTTCACCTCGAGAGCCAGCAGGTTGGTGCCCGGAGCGGCTCAGGCAACTCCCCACTACAACAAGGGCACCCGTGATGTGGAGGCCTCGCCCTCTTCCATGTCCAAGGAGCCAATCATCATCGATATCTCCAACAATGAGGAGTAGCTTGTCTTATTAGCTCACTATAAGGACCCATGTTCAGTTTGCTAGCTACTGCCTTTCCTTAACAAATTCTAGTGAATTGTGCTATCTACTTTTACCATGCAATCTGTTGCTCTAGTGTATATGTTCTATATGTTGTATAATGTGGTGCTTGTCGGTGTTCTGGGAACGGGGGTACCCAGACTTGCCTGCCTGCAGCCCACGGCATGGCACCATCAATGGCCTGGTATGGCCCACCTTCGGCATCAGCAACACAAGACCCTCGCGAGGGGCCAAGCCTCGTGAGGTGGACGACGCCAAGGCCTCCAGAAGGAGTGGCCTCCTTAGGCTGGCTCCTGTGGAGTGGAGACTTCTATGCAAGCCCACACCTCATGAGGTTCGGATAACACAAGCCATGACGACCGAGGCCAGGCGGGTGCCAGCGGGTGCAGTGCAGCAATTTCCTCTTTGGTGCTAAAGAGGCAAGCGCATGCATGGAGTCCCGAGGAATCAACCAAAGTTTTCCATTTCCATGAAACAAGACCAAGACCGCCAGGACGGCAGAACGGAGGTCATCGCTGAGCCCAGCACGGCGTCACGACCAAAAGCTTTGCAGGTGAAGACCACCTTTCGTCGGGATAAGATGTACTAGTTGTCTCCCTTCAAATTTGGCCATTGTGGGATCCCTTCCCGCCTTCATTTTGGGGGAAGAGGACCAAGGCCACTATAAATATAGCATAGTCACCATCGTAGAGCGGGGACCACAGGATCGATCAGTTGGGATGGATCATTCAGACCACCCTCAACACCTCACACAAACACATGAACACACCTCCTGAGGTTGTTGTCCCACTGTACTAGTTCATCCGCAGCCCACCTCGAGGCTAATCTACCACAAATCAGGAGTAGGGTTTTACACCGCAAGGTGGCCCGAACCTGGGAAACTACCTTGTTCTATTCCCTACCAGTTCATCGAGCTGGGCCGCAAGATCGACGAGTAGGCAGACAGAGGAGGTTGAGTTCTTTGCAGGCACCCCAAAGTTCGAATCTATCTTGGGTTTGCGGAGCCCTGGATCCAACAGTGCTCACTTATTAACTATTTGGTTAATCAGTTGTCTTGTTCAGTTAACTATTTGGTTCAATGCTGCAAATGTGATGTTCAATTCTTCAGGGTACAATTTTGTATTGTCTTCCATGTAGAAATAAATTGAATTTTTCTTTAAAAAATACATGAGAAACAAATACAATTGCCATATTTCCAAGTTATCAGGCATGCTTGGTTTGGTTATCTTCCTGATCTTCTAGTGTGTTGTACATTGTGCAATGTGGTGCTCAGCTAACGTTTAGTTCATTTGTTGTGGTGTTTAGTTAACTATTTGGTTCAATTTTGCAATGCGATGTTCAATTGTTGTGGGTGCATTCTGTTATTGTATACCATGTGAGGAATAAATTGAATTTGGTTGTACTAAATACATGAGAAACAAATAAAATTGCTATATTTCCAAGTTGTTAAGCATGCTTGGTTTGGTTAACTGTCTGATCTTCTATAAGGAGTATATTATATTGTGCAATGTGGTGCTCAGTTAATGTTTGGTTCATTTATTGTGGTCTTTAGTTAACTACTTGGTTCAATTCTGCAATGCGATGTCCAATTGTTGTGGGTAGAATTTTCTATTCTTGTGCATGTGAGGAATAAATCGAATTTAGCTGCACTTAATACATGAGAAACATATACAAGTGCTATATTTCCTAGTTCTTAATCATGCTTGGTTTGGCTAAATGGGTTTTCCATGTGGCTTCAATTAATTTGATGAATCTGCAATGTGCTTACTTTCCATCAACATATTTTACGGATAGCATACGAACCCTTACTTAACCTGATGACTAACTACCTTATATGTGTCGCAGGGAAACAATGGGAAGCATTGAGGTTTACAATCGAGGTTTGCACAAGCATGGTCCTTTGTCTAATTGCACATTATTGTGCAATTGTAGGAATCATTCTAATATTTAGCTTTTTTAACAATTTGGTCTTGCACATGTAGGTCCTGCTATCAGAGGTTTTGACCCACTGTTCGACCCTTTTGCATATGGTGAAATGAGTTGTCCATGAATATTAGTCAAGTCAAGAAACTCAGAAAGATTGTTAGGATAATGAAATTAGCGACAAAAAACAACAAGATCTTTGTCTGCACGATGAAGAAGACATCAGTTCACTACAGGATGGTACTAAATATTATACCTTGCCTTTTTTATTCCTTTGCCCCATTTCCAATATAGAGAAGATATTTATGCACATCCTTGTTTTCGGGCCTTTCCAAAGTACTTCACTGATGATTACCTCTCAAACCACCTGTATTGTCACGAGGCGAGGAAGGTATTCATACAACACCCATAGTTCAATATTGAAGTGTTCCTAAAGAGGATGAAGGATGGACGGTGAATCATCCACAGGCACTGGCCTAAAGCTACAAAGACCTTCAACATTAATGAAGGCTCAATATACACCTTCTGCTTCAGCAGTTTTCCAGATGATATACATTTCTCTATGTACCATCTATGATGCTAATTTCGAAAGGTTATAGATGTTGCATGTGAAACTTGGTGTTGGTGCAATTGTGTAATGGGGTAGCTAAGTGCTGAAGCTATATGATGTTGTACTCTGATGTATTTCAATTATGAAAAAATGAAATATATTGTGTGCTTAATATGAAATGTCAATTAGATTAATAAATTGATTATTAATAATAGGATAATTAGCCTACTAATTGGTTTTTTCTATTGCAAACGGTTATTGAGAAAACACCATGGGCGATGACCTCAGGCAACACACACTGTTTCTACAAATAAATCGTGTTGGATTAATGAACAATCACACACGACATTCTCTTGAAAACTGTTTGCATTAGGCCACCTGGCGCAAACATTTACCACATAGAAAGTGTGTGTGATGGACAACCTTTGCCACATAGTTTCTTCTACGCACCATGTGTGATGCATTCAATAACACAAACGATAAAATTGTTAATACCGTGTGCAATGGAAATGCTATCACAAACAATTTAACGGGGAAAATTGTGTGTGATGTACTTGCGAACAGAAACATTTTCGATGGATCTACTGTATGGGATTGTCGGGTGGTAGGTGCGACATATGCCAACGGGTGGCTTATCATTGTGGGAGCCAGTAAGACGTCACCGGTGCCTAGAAGCGGGATGAGGCGAAGACATGCACACCGTCGAATCTTACCCAGCTTCGGGGCTCTCCGTGGAGATAACACCCCTACTGCTGCTCTACGGGCTCTCCGCATGATCACTAGATGAACAAGTAGCTACACGATGCTCCTTGAGCTGTTTGGCGAGAGGAGGAAGAAGGGCTCTGCCCGTTCTCTTCTCCTCCCTATGTGGTGTTTAGAACTAGCAGGGATCAATCCTTTGCATGGGTGTCCCGGGGGGTTTATATAGGCCTACCCCCGAGGGGTACAATGGTAATCCGGTTGGACGTGGGGCCCAGCCGTCTGTGTCTATACTCGCCGGCTTTTGCGCCGACTGCTGGGGCCCGCCGACTGGTGGGTCCCGCCGGCTGCCGGCTCCTTGGTCGACAGGCAGGCCCCGCTACCCAGGGCCTTGTCGGTGGCTGGTTACTATTACTCAATCTTGGTGACGAGGGCTTCACCGAGGTAAGCGTGGCTACAGTGCCGTCGTCCGGCGGGTGATCCCTGTAGCCTCACCGCGTCTTATCTCCTTAATGGGGCGTCTCCTTCGAGGGGGCGACAAGCCGGCTCGAGAGAGCCGGCTCCATCTTGGGCCGACTGGGGGAGGCCAGGCCGCCTTCAGGTGTCTCTCTGCCCGAAGGGGCCCACCGCCCGTGGGCCACTCTGGCAGCCCGTTGTGGATGACATCAGGGTCGTCTTGGCAACAGTGCTGCGCCGGACGGGTCATGGCCACCCGTACGGCGCACTGTGCCAAGCATGCTCCGGGATTCGGGGGTGGCCAGTCTTACTGTAGCCACGCCCCGTCATATCGCCGTTATGTGGGTGCAGACTTCGAGGGTACGATCTCGACCGCTTTATGGGAGACGGCTTCTTGGAGTCGGCCTTCTCGCAGCCGGCTCCTCGGAGCCGGCCCTCCCGTGGCTTTCTACATGAGGGTTGGAGTCGGGCCGCCTTCCGATAGTCAGCCTGGGAGACTGCCGGCCAGGGGAAGGCGGCCCCACGCCTTGGATTCTTGACGGCCGGATCGGCTCGTAATTTTTTCAGAAAGGCCAGCGGGAGCCGGCTAGGCTACCCATGGTCATTTACTCTGACAGGGATGTACATACGAACGGAAACATTTAGCAGGGACTGACTGTGTGGGATGTACTTACGACCGGAAATGATTTTGCATGTATAATTGTATTTTTTAGCACTACTGTACGTATAACCGTATTTGATCATTCGCTGGTCGCACACGACCTCATTTTGCCAAGCGTGTGTGCCAGGAGGGCATATCCCCGCCAGGAGGGCATATCGCCGACAGTTTATGGGTCGTGTGGGGAGGACCCCCCTATCGCCCACACTCACAAGGCAACGGTTCCAAATGCTGTCGTAGAAAGGGGTTAAAAACCATTTGTATAGCACCTCATTGTACTAGTGTAGCCTAATAATGCATATAAAACATCCAAAACAGATAATAGAATAGCATGGAACAATCAAAAATTATAGATACGTTGGAGATGTATCAAGTATCCCAAGCTTAATTCCTCCTCGTCCTCGAGTAGGTAAATGATAAAAACAGAATTTTTGATGTGGAATGCTACCTAACATATTTACCCATGTAATTTTCTTTATTGTGGCATGAATATTCAGATCCATAAGATTCAAAACAAAAGTTTAACATTGGCATAAAAACATTAATACTTCAAGCATACTAATAAAGCAATCATGTCTTCTCAAAATAACATGGCCAAAGAAAGCTATCCCAACAAAATCATACGGTCTGGCTATGCTCCATCTTCATCACACAAAGTATTTTATCATGCATAACCCCGATGACAAGCCAAGCAATTTTTCATACTTTTGATGTTCTCAAACTTTTTCAACTCTCACGCAATACATGAGCATGAGCCATGGATATATCACTATAGGTGGAATAGAATATGGTGGTTGTGGAGAAGACAATAAGAAGGAGATAGCCTCACATCAACTAGGCGTATTAACGGGCTATGGAGATGCCCATTAATAGATATCAATGTGAGAGAGTAGGGATTGCCATGCAACGGATGCACTAGAGCTATAAGTGTATGAAATCTCAAAAATAAACTAAGTGGGTGTGCATCCAACTTGCTTGTTCACGAAGACCTAGGGAAATTTGAGGAAGCCCATCATTGGAATATACAATCAAGTTATATAATGAAAAATTCCCACTAGTATATAAAAGTGACAACATAGGAAACTCTCTATCATGAAGATCACGGTGCTACTTTGAAGCACAAGTGTGGAAAAATCATAGTAACATTGTCCCTTCTCTCTTTTCTCTCATTTTTTGTTTGGGATGCTTTGGCATCTTTTATTTTTTATAAACTTCGGAGACTCATCCCAACTTGTGAGGGAATCATAGCTTCCATCATCCTTTCCTCAGATGGGCAATGCTCTAATAATGATGATAATCACACTTTTATTTACTTACAACTCAATAATTACAACTCAATACTAGAACAAAATATGACTCTATATGAATGCCACTGGCAATGTACCGGGATGTGCAATGATCAAGAGTGGCATGTATAAAAAAATGTACGGTGGCCTTGCCACAGATACTATGCCAACTACATGATCATGCAAAGCAATATGACAATGATGGTGTGTGTCATAATAAAACGGAACGGTGAAACTTGCAAGGAAATATATCTCGGAATGGCTATGGAAATGCCATAATAGGTAGGTATGGTGGCTGTTTTGAGGAAGGTATATGGTGGGTTTAATGCACCAACGAAAGTTGCGCGGCACTAGAGATACTAGCAATGGTGGAAGGGTGAGAGTGTGTATAATCCATGGACTCAACATTAGTCATAAAGAACTGACATACTTATTGCAAAAATCTATTAGCCATCGAAACAAAGTACTACATGCATGCTCCTAGGGGGTAGATTGGTAGGAAAAGACCATCGCTCGTCCCCGACCGTCACTCATAAGGAAGACAATCAAAAAAATCATGCTCCGACTTCATCACGTGACGGTTCACCATACGTGCATGCTATGGGAATCACAAACTTTAACACACGTATTTCTATCAATCCACAATTACTCACTAGCATGACCCTAATATCACCATCTTTATATCTCAAAACAATCATAAGGAATCAAACTTCGCAAACTAATCAATGCTCTTTATATGAAAGTTTTTATTATATCCCTCTTGGATGACCATCATATTAGGACTAAATTCATAACCTAAGCAAATTACCATGTTGTTTAGAGACTATCGAAAAAATATAAGTGAAGCATGAGAGTTCAAAAATTTCTATAAAATAAAGCCGCCATTGTGCTCTAAAAAGATATAAGTGAAGCACTAGAGCAATTGTCTAGCTCAAAAAATATAAGTGAATCACATAGAGTATTCTAATAAATTCATAATTCATGCGTGACTATCAAAATATGTGTATAGTAAGGATGATTGTGGAAAAAAAATCAAAGACTCATATCATACAAGACGCTCTAAGCAAAACAGATATCATGTGGTGAAGAAAAATATAGCCTCAAGTAAATTTAGCGATAGATGAAGACGAAAGAGGGGATGCCATCCGGGGCATCCCCAAGCTAAGATGCCTGGTTGTGCTTGAATATTACTTTGGGGTGCCTTGGGCATCCCCAAGCTTAGGCCCTTGCCACCACTTATTCCATTGTCCATCAAATCTTTACTGAAAACTTGAAAACTTCACAACACAAAACTCAACAAGAAAACTCATGAGATCTGTTAGTATAAGAAAATAAATCACCACCTTTTGGTAGTATTGTGAACTCATTCTTTATTTATATTGGTGTAATATCTACTGTATTCTAACTTCTCCATCGTCCATACCCCCCCCCCCCGATACTACGCATAGATTCATCAAAATAAGCAAACAACACATAGAAAACAGAATCTGTCAAAAACAGAACAGTCTGTAGCAATCTGAAAATTTCATATACTTCTGTAACTCCAAAAATTCTAAAAAATAGGAAAATGGATGCAATTCATATATCAATCTTATGTAAAAACTTCAGAGTTTTTCCATGCATATGTGGTTTTTAACAATTCTGGTAATGAGCGCAAAAGTTCCTGTTTTTCACCAAGATCAAATCAACTATCACCATAGATCATCCCAAAGGTCTTGCTTGGCTCAAACACTAATAAAAACTAAAACACAATTACTACAGTAGTAATAATGTGTATCTATTGCAAAATAGAATGAAAAACAAAAAACATAAAAATAAAATTGGGTCACCTCCCAACAAGCCCTCTTATTTAACGCCCCTAGCCAGGCAGGTATTGTCATCTATGGTATGCAAACCATAAGTAGCCCTCATAATAGATTAATATGGCAACTTAATTTTATTTCTTGGAAAGTGTTCCGTGCCCTTCCTTAGCAGAAATTGAAATCTAATGTTTCCTTTTTTCATATGAATAATTGCACCAATCGTTCTAAGGAAAGGTCTACCAAGTATAATAGGACATGTAGGCCTGCAACCTATATCAAGAACAATGAAATCCACGGGAACATAATTCCTATTTTCAACAATAAGAACATCATTAATCCTTCCCATAGGTTTCTTAATAGTGTAATCCGCTAGATGCAAATTCAAAGAGCAATCATCAAATTCATGGAAACCTAACACATCACATAAAGTTTTTGGAATCGTGGAAACACTAGCACCCAAATCACACAAAGCATGGCACTCATAATATTTAATATTAATCTTAATAGTAGGTTCCCACTCATCATAAAGCTTTCTAGAGATAGAAACTTCCAACTCAACCTTTTCTTCAAAAGATTTCATCATAGCATCAACGATATGTTTAGTAAAAGCTTTATTTTGATTATAAGCACGAGGAGAATTCAACATTGATGGCAACAAGGAAATACAATCTATGAAAGAACAATTATCATAATTAAAATCCTTGAAATCCAAAAGAGTGGGTTCATCTCTACTTAAAGTTTTGACCTCTCCAATCCCACTTTTATCAACTTTTGCATTAAGATCTATAAACTTCGAATCATTGGGACGCTTTCTAACTAAAGTTGAATAATCTCGAGTACCATCTTTATCAAGTTTTATATTAGAAAACAAATATTAAATAGGAGTCATACCAATCACTTTAAGATCTTCATCATTGTTCTCACAAAAACTAGAAGAACACACTTTTACAAACCAATCTCACTTAGCACGCATCCTAGCGGTTCATTCATTACACTCATCAATAGAAATTTTAATAGCTTACATAGATTCATTAATATCATGCCTGGGTGGCATAGATCTAATTTTCAAAGAATCAATCTCAAGAGAAATTCTATCAATGTTACACTTCTCCGGGTTAAGCTTCAAGTTGATCTTGCACAAATTAGCAAATGTCTCCTCCAAATCCTGGATAAGGGTGGCCTTATCCTTGGTCTTGACCACAATATCATCCATATAGGCTTCTATGTTTCTGTGCAGTTGCGGCTCAAAACCAATCTGGACTGCTCTTGCAAAAGTAGACCCAACACTCTTCAATCCAAAAGGCATGTGGACAAAATAGTATGTACCACATGGAGTGATGAATGATGTTTTATCTTAATCTTGTTTGGACATGAAGGTCTGGTGATATCCGGAGTATGCATCCAAAAAGGAGAGCAGATCACACCCTGAAGTAGAACCCACAATCTGATTGATGCGCGACAAGGGGAATGGGTCCTTCGGGCAAGCCTTATTGAGATGTGTGAAATCAATGCAAAGCCTCCATTTCCCATTCACCTTCCAAACTACCACTGGGTTTGCGAACCATGTAGGGTGTAGTACTCCTCTGACCAATCCAGCTGCCTCTAACTTCTTGATTTCCTTGGTAATGAACCATTGCCGCTCCAAGGCTTGCTTCCTAACTTTCTTCTTGACGGGTTGGGCATGTGGGCAGACAGCAAGGTGGTGCTTGATTACCTCTCTGGGAACACAGGGGATATCAAATGTTTTCTAGGCAAACACATCGATATTCGCCTGCAAGAAGGCAACGAGCGTGCTTTCCTATTTGTCGTCAATGGTGGTGCTAATGGTGAAAGTACTACCAACACCAGCCAGCCCTGACGGGACCTTCTTCACATGAGGTGCTGAAACCTTAGACCTCTTGCCATAGGAACACTCCGGCATGTCGTCAACGGGTGCCATGCACTCGGAGGGGCATGGTTCCCGGACTCCTTTCCGGATGTCCCACAATCCCTCTTCTTTACTTTGCTTTCCTTGGCGGGGTACATTGCCGGCACGGCCTCTGCTGCGACGGCATCCCGATACATCCTGTGCACACAGATGATTGCATCCTTCTCATCTGATGGGATGGTGATGACTCCCAACGGCCCAGGCATCTTCAAGGTGTTGTAAGCATAATGGGATGTTGCCATGGACTTGGCCAAGGCCGATCGTCCCGGGATCCCATTATACTGCAGGGGGAGCTCAACCACATCAAACACAACCTTCTCAGTCCTATTGTTCAACTCTCCCCCAAACGTCACTGGCAACGTAATATTTCCCTTGGGACGGCTCCTACCAGGATTGACTCGTTGAAACATGCCGATAACCTCCATCTCTTCTTCTCCTATCCGAAGCTTGTTAATAACTGCTGGGGAAATCAGATTCAACCTGGCCCCGCCATCTACTAACACCTTTGTGACCTCGAGGTTGCGAATTGTTGGGGAGATCAACAACGACAAACACCCTACTGCGGTGGAGCGGCAAGGGTGGTCCTCCTCATCAAAGATGATGGGCGTGCGGGACCATTTGAGGGGCTTCCGGGCCTCTAGCGCTGGCTCCACAGCATTGACCTCTCTTCCCCATCGCTTGAGCTGGCAATGGGAGGAGTGCAAGGACGCACCTCCATCAAAGCATAGGGCGTCGGTGGGCTTCTGAAATTCCTACTCACTGGTTTCCTCTTCATTCACTCTGTCACTCAAATCGTCACAGGCTTCCTTCTGTTGGCCCCTGGCGGGTTTTCCTTGCCTCCGAAAGGATTTGCCGGGACAGTTTGCTTCACCCCCTCAGCCCTTTCCGCCAGCAGCATTCTGACCTTTCTTATTATCACGCTTATCATACTCCGCTCCCTGTCTCTTGACAATCTGCTCAACTTGATAACATTCATGGAGGTAGTGGCCCTTGGTCCTGTGGATCTTGCAGTACGGCCCTTCACCTTTCCTGGCTTTCTCCACGGCAGTGGCTTCTCTGCAGGCAGTGCACGCGGCAAGCTCATTGCCGGGGGCCTCGGCCTTGGCCTTCTTGCCGGTAATAGGCATGCCAGAACCTTCCACAGTCATCATTGTCTTATCTCTTAGCTTCTTGTTGCGCTTCTAGCCCTTTCTTTGATTGGTTGATTCATCTTCTTCCTCTGAATCAACATTGATGCAATCCTCCTCTCCGGGCAACTTCCTTCATTCCTCCATCCGGGCACACTTATCCACTAGTCTGTACAGATCCTTCACAATCTTGGGAAACCGTACATTTATCTTAGAACGAATGCGACGGTTGCGCACCTTGGACTGGAAGGCCGCTATAACAGCTGTAGGACGGATATTCGGAATATTCATATGGACTTTACTTAATCTTTGTAAATACTTACAGAGAGTTTCTCCTCCCTTCTGTTGGAGAAGCTGTAGGTCACTCGGCCTGCCGGGCTCCTGGTGGCCGGTGGTGAACGCACTGATGAACTCGTGGCACAGGTCTCACTACAAAAAAAATACACTTTCGTGATGATACGTGTTTGTCACAGTAGGTCCCTTTTTTTGTCATGCATGTACATCCATGACAAATTTATGACAGAATCAAGATAGTATTACCTGTGTTGTCGTAGAAGTGTTCCATTACATTACCAAAATTATCATCAGGAAGTGTCCACTTCCATGACGATAAATTGTGCGTCACAGAAGTGCTTTCGTCAAGGGTGACCGACACGTGGCATCCACTGTAACAGAACACCGTTAAGCTATCGGCTCGGGTTTTGGATCCAATAACCCGTTAACAGCCCCGACAAATGGGGATTTTCCACGTGTAAAATCATCATTGGCTGGAGGGAACATGTGTCGGCTCATCATTGGGACACATGTCATCCACTCATCGGACAGAAGGCGCCTATGGTACGTCGACACGTGGCACGATCCAACAGAGGCCCATTCCTGTGAAAAGGCCAGCCCGTTTGACTTGGTCAAAAGGTGGCGGGACGGCCCGTGGAAAGCCTGTTAACGGCATGTTCGCATATAGCCCATTTACAGCCCGCTAACCCAAGGCCCGTTACGCCCTATCTGAATTAGGCCCAGTAGCTTCATCTGGGCCATCCAATATGATTCCAGCCTGTTTTCACTTCTGGCCCATGTATGGCCCACGACGTCTTTCGGCCCATATGAGGCCCTATGTAACTCTTGGCCTATTAACAACCTGTGGTGAAAATGGCCCGTAATGAATAGTGTATCACTTTACACCCATTAACGGCCCTTGGTGAAACTGGCATGTAATGAATAGTGTATCACTTTATACCCATTAATGGCCCGTTATTCCATTGGGCCATTTCCAGCCCATGTTATCTTTTGGCCTTCTTAGAGCACATTTATTCTTGGGCTCATTTCCAGCATTCGTTTACTTACGGCCCGTTACTGTCATTTTCTGCTTGTGGGCCAAATTCAGACCGTGGTTACAGTCGGCCCGTTTGTGGTCCATTAATACGTTGGGCCATTTTCATAGCGTCATCCAATACGGCCTATTAACGATGGCCTGTTTACGGCCATAATGCGGCCTGTTATTGGCCCATGTTTGGCCAATCGATCATACGTCTCGTATAAGGCCCATTGATGATACGGCCCGTAGAAGGCCCATTGTTTCTACGGCCCATAGAAAGCCCATTGTTTCTACGGCCCATAGAAGGCCTACTGTTTCTACGGCCCGTAGAAGGCCCACTGTTTTTACGGCCCGTAGGAGGCCCAGTGTCACTACAGTAAATATTAGCCCATGGTTATTGTGGCCTAGTTTTAAAAAATAGGTTATTGCAGCCACTAGCAAACCGCGGAAAAAGAACTGCACAGACTACAAGCAAACAAATAAACAAGACAACAAGGAAATAAATAAGCAAGCAACTTATGCTAGGCTATCATGGCTAATACACATATTACATCCACTGGGCATCAAAGTTCGACACCAGTGCAAATATAGGGAACAAAGCAGCATATAAACGCCATAGCAAAACAAGTCCAGAACTGAAACCACTTCAGAAGAGTTCAAGAAACAATATCCTGGGTACCCATAATGCTGGCAAGATGCTTAGCAATCTTATTAACTTTCTCTTGCTTGGTGCTTAAATCCTCCAGCGCTTGCTGTTGCACAAGAAAGGACTGGTGTTTATCAGCCAAAGTAACTTGCTGTTCGAGTTACTGGCCAGTACCGCTGGCACAAGCGCTTGTAGCTGTCCAGTACCGCTATCCTATTCAAGAACCCCGTCTAATTCAAATGGCTTATAAACAAGAAAAGAAATTGAACGTACAGACATTGTATGATAGATAGATGTGGTAATTCACATATATGTTGTCTAACCAAATAGGACAACATGACACAGTTTCACATATATGATGCCTAACTAAACAGGATAGCATGACACAGTTTCAGATATATGATGGATAACTTAACAGGATATAATGGCATAATTCAACATATGATGAGTACGTAAACAGGATGACATGACACAACTATATGATGTCTTTCTAAAATAGGTTGGGATGAAATAATTCACATACATTTTTTCTAAGTATATAGGATGGCATGATATAATTGACATAATTGATTCATATACTAAGCAGCTGGCACTCGCATGTATGATTTCTAAACTAAGCAGATAGAATTCAATATTGTGCATATGATGTCTAAACACCATATGCATCATATGAGAAATATAAACATTGCAACTTAGAGCATACACCTCGGGTGGGATATAGGACTGGTCATCTGTCTCTGAATCCTCCTCTGAGGAGGTCCCTGTAACCATCGAGATATATGCTTCAACAGGTACCATTGCCTGCTCTGAAGACCTTGTTTTCACTCCAGATTTTTCCATAACCGTCTCAAATAGCTGATACACATGAAGAGTAGTTCAATATACACAGATTGTCGACAAATGGAATACGTAATAAAAAAAGATGGCATGAGATAATTCACATATATGATGCCTGGCTGCATGGCGGTGCATAATTCACATATATGATAACTGGCTTAAAAACATGGCATTGCATAATTCACATATCTGATATAGAAAGCAAACAAGAGGCATTCACACAAAGCATGTCTAATCTAAGCAGATGGCATGGCAATGCAAGACACCATATGCATGATATGAGCAATATAACCCCAAGTTAGAGCATGCACCTCGGGGGGGGGGGGATTACGATTAGTCATCTCTCTCTAAATCCTCCTCTGAGGAGCTATCTGTAACCAGCAAGAAATCTGCATCGACAGGTAGCACTGACTGCTCAGAAGACCTTGTTTTCACACCAGATTTTCCCATGACTGACTCAAATGGCTGATGCACAAGAAGAGTAGATGAATGTATAAACATTGTTGACAAATGGAATACATTATGGAAAAAATATGGCACAATACAATTCACATATACGATGACTAGCTAAACAGGATGGCATTGCATGATTCGCGTATATGATGCCTCGCTAAAGAAGATGGCATTGCATAATTCCAATATACTTCCTCCGGTCCTAAATATTTGTCTTTTTAGAGATTTCAAATGGACTACCACATATGGATGTATATAGACACATTTTAGAGTGTAGATTCACTCATTTTGTTCCGTATGTAGTCACTTGTTGAAATCTCTAAAAAGACAAATATTTAGGAATCGTGGGAGTATGATATAGAAACCAAACAGGTGGCATTCACACAAAGCAAATCTAAACTAAGCTGATGACATATAAGATGTATAATGTAAGCAATGCAAGGCGCCATATGCATGATATGACCAACATCAGCATGCCAGGTTAGAGCAAACACCTCAGGTGGTAAACAGGCGTGGTCGGCTCCTTCTGAATCTCCATCTGAACAGTTATCTTCCTTTGGAATACAATCTGGAAATGCAGGAGGGGGGCACTTCGCCCACCATGGAGCGGCATCTGGTGCAACAAGCTTGTCAACATCCAGAAGCAATACAAGATCATTAGCAATAGGCAGGAGAAGGACTCCGTGGTTGACCTCGCTGAGACCATCATCGACCCCTGATACGCCAACATGAAAGAAGACGACCTGAACACGTGGGACGTTCCTCTGAATCTAGCCTACATAACCTACACGGCCAAGGACACATACACATGCTACGACATGTACAGGCAGATCTTGGACATGAGGGCGTGTCTGCTTCCCGTAACCGACGAGTACACGGACAGCCACAACGTCATGATCAAGCGTGCGAGGAAGGTCTAGATGTTGTACTTTATCTGTTTATAAGCACCTTTATCATCTGAGTGTTTCATGCATTAGCCTATATGTCGTAATTATCTGTTTTGTCTGAAATATTTCTTTTAAGAACCCATTAACCTGATTTCTTTTTTAGTGGCTATTTGCTTATGTATCTAAACTAGTTTACTTGTCTGTAAAAAAACTAGTTCACTCGTCTGCCGTGCTTTGAATCTCCTTCCTCCCAACATATTCTCCTCCTCAGGTGGACCCAGCAGGTCTCTGAATTTTCTCCCACTTTATTTTTCGATGTAAACTGAGTTTTCTCCCAGTACTTTCCCCTAGAACCAACTCAACTGTCCCACATCTAGCGTAAAAAATAATAACACCCCATGTACTATTAACTCATCAAATTAAAATGATATTTTATTTCGTAAGTTGAAAGTTCTTACAAAATAATAATAATAATTGTTTATATATAACTTGGCAAGTTAACTCCTAGTGATTGCGTACATAGGCTTGCAAAGATTTTACTCACGTGCAATCATGTGTTTATGTTTTTATAACATTTCTCCGTCTAGCCCAACATGATATTTTCACCCACCCCAGCAAGTCCGCGGATTTCGAGAAAAATGCAAATGGGATTTAAACGGGCTGCATAGATGCTACATCATTGTTTCACCCAGCCACCAAATGGACTAAAAAACAAATGGACTGACAGCTGGGTCCACGGCCACAGCCTAGTTTTTTTTTGATTTGCCAAGTAAGCCACTTTGTTAGTCCTATTGGGATGCAAATCTTTCAAGATGAGGAGAGCTTTCATTCGGCTGGCCGAGAAAATGGCCCATCAGTAATGTGAAATGGGTTGTACATTTTTAAAACACATCAAACCGGCAATTAGTTTCAAATATCTTTTTTTTCATTTCAAGATTTTAAATTACATTAATTTTTATGCGTGGAGAATTTGTTGGATTTTATATTGATATACATGTAGTTTTAAAATCAGTTTGAATGCGAGTCGAAATTTCAGGATTAAAAACAGTTCAGACCGCACCGAAATATGCAAAATTTCATATAATTTTTTAACCGTGGCCACAATATGGGTTCTAATGCTAACAAAAGAATATGGGCTCCAAAAAAACCTTAAGAATTAGCAAATGGGCTGAAAATTATTAGAAATAATGGCAGATGGGTTGTATGTTGTTTTCCACAGATTTGAGGCTTTCCTAAAAAAAGGTTGACGCACAAGCAGTGGCTGTTGGATGTCCATCCAACGGCCGTCGTGCTTCTTCAATCTCTTCTCTTCCTGCTCTAGCCGCTCAAACAAGCACCGACGGGACTGCCTACTCCCTCCTCCCCGCGGTCGGCTGTGCTGCCGCGCAGGCCTCACCTCCCCACCATACTCCCATCGCTGGCCTAGCCATCCCTCTACTCACCCACACCTGCTGTTATTCTCTGGCGACAGCAGACGAACCAGTAAACCGTCATACAGTCGTACTCCCCTCCGCGTGGGAAACAACTGCTGAGTCTTCCCTGCCTCTGTGTCATTCCCTTCCTAGGCCTCGCCGTCGTCCACCACCCTGGTGCTCTCGGCGTGGCCTGGTCAACGACCAACATGCATCTGAAGTGGATTGTACGTGGAGAAGCCGACAACTAGGTCCATGGCCGCACGCAAGGAAATGCCTCCTTATTATGCGCAAAATAATGATTCCTCCACCTGACATCAGGGACCCACCGAAAGGGCCTCTGTATTTCACGAAAAAACGTTACCGCCACTGACAGCTTGAACCCACCAGCTATATCTTCGCACACAAGGAAGTGCCTCCTTATTACGTAGAAAAAAATGAAAACTCCCCCTGTTAGTTGGGACCCGGTATAGTGGCAGGCTGACTTGTGGGCCTACTAAGTTGACAGGACGGAGGGCTTTGTCAAGTTAGTCAATATATGCATGATTCTAGCTCCAGTGACCTTACGATGTCCATCCCACGGCCGTAGTGCTTCTTCAACCTCTGGTCTTCTTGCTCCAGCCGCCCAAACCAGTGCCAGTCGTGCCTCGTGCTCCTGCCTCCCGTGGCCGTATGCGATGCGGCGGAGGCCTCACCGCCCCCTACTACTCCCACCGCTGGCCAGGCCATCTCTCTACTCACCCACACCCCCTGTTATTCTACGGCGACGGCAGCCTCACACCACAGCGAACCAGTGAACCCTCGTACTCCTCTACGCGTGGGCATCCACTGCCGCGTCTTCCCCGGCTCCGCGTTGTCCCCTTCCTAGGCCTCGCCGTCGTCCACCGCCCTGGTGCTCTCGGCGCGGCGTGGTCAACATGGGCAAGGAACGACTTCCATCGGACGTGGAATGTACGTGGAGAGGCTGACAGCTGGGTCCACGGACGCAGCAAGGAAGTGCCTCCTTATTACGTGCAAAATAATTATTCCTCCACCTAACAGCGGGGACCCACCGGACGGGCCACCGTATTTCGTGAAAAAAACGTTTCCCCCTGACTGCTGGGACCCACCAGCTACACCTTCGCACGCAAGGAAGTGCGTCCGAGCAAAAAAACAAAACGATTCGCCCCCCTAACTGTTGGGACCCACCAGCTACATCTTCGCATGCAAGGAAGTTCCTGACAGTCGGGACCCACCTGGTCGAAGCGAACGTAGCGTTGTCATTCTGGTCGCGAACGTGTACGTACATATATACTGGTCGATGTAGAGGCGCGCACGTAGCATGTACACATATGTACAACGGCCAGGGTGCAAGAAAGAAAATACGGCCACGTACGTACATACGGGCAGGGTCTCGAACGCCTACTCGCGCATACGTACGGCCGGGACTCATGTACATGGCTGGGTCGGAACAGAGAAACAGCGTCGTCGTCGTGTTCATGGGGAGGCAGCGTCGTCGTGGTGTTCATGGGGAGTCAACGGAATGCTCGTGTTCATGGGGAGGCAACGGAATGCATCATGTTCATCGGGAGGCAACGGAATGCGTGGGAGCCAACCGGCTAGGTCGGAACGAAATGTGTGGTCGTGTTCATCGGGAGGGCTTGGACGAAATAGGTGATGGAAACGAGGCCTGAACAGGGTCCTGTTGATCGGGAGGGGTCTGGCGTATCATAAAACGGAGGAAACGGACCTCCTACGGTCGAAACGGGGGTCCTGTTGATCAGGAGGGGTGTGGAGTACCGCAAAACAGACAAAACGGACCTCCTATGATCGAAACGGGGGTCCTGTTGATCGGGAGAGGTGTGTCGTACCGCAAAACGGATGAAACGGACATCCTATGATCGAAACAGGGGTCCTGTTCATCGGGAGGGGTGTGGCGTACCGTAAAATGTGACTCCATGGGTTACTGTTCATCTCCATCGTCGACCTCCTCCAGCCTCCACGGGCTACCGTCGACCTGCTCCAGCCTCCACGGGCTCCTGTTCATCCAGCCTCCACCGCGCGCTACTCCATTGGCTACTGTTCAACCACCCCTCCACCGTCTACTGTTCATCCAGCCCCTCCACACCACGGGGTCCAGTTCAACCACCCCTACATGGGCACCCCTCCACCATCTACTGTTCATCCAGCCCTCCACCACACCACGGGGTCCTATTCATCCAGAGGCAACACCACCGCTCACTGTTCATCCAACCCCCCCCCCCCCCCCGCAACACTCACTTTTCATCCCAGAGGCAGCATCGATCGGCTCCAGTTAGCAGCAATAGCGAAGGAATCGCTTGATCGCTCGGGTTCAGTAACGTGTAGCCTGCAGTGCAATCGCTCGGGTTCAGTTAGAGCCCAACGGCTCGCTCGGGTTCAGTTAGAGCCAACGCCTCGCACACACACGCGTACGTGTACGAGACAAACGCGCATCGCTCAGCCTCCGACCTCCAACCGTAACCGGGAACTCCCCAAAATTTTCCTCCCCCTCACTTCTACCACGGTTTTTTCCGTCATGGACGGCCCAAAGAATGTCATGCAACTGCGTCTCCGGCCCGCCCAGGACGAAAAGCCCATTTTCTGTCATGATTTTAAGTCATAGAAGTAGGATCCCACCACATCTATGATGATATCGGGTTTTTTCACAATTATCGTCATAGAAGTGTCATATCTATGACAGAAAAAAAATTCGTTCGGCCCAAAATGTCACGGATATGTCTTTTTTGTAGTGTCTTCCCAGGATGAAATGCAGTTCTCCGGCAGGTGCATGAGCCAAGATCTCACGTTGGACTTGAGAGCCAATGGGAAGTAGTTGGCGAACAACTTCTCATCTCTTCCCCCGGCAGCCTGAACAACGATGGTGTAGATGCTTAGGAACTCTGCCGGCTTCAGTCTCCCGTCGTACTTCTTGGGTATCTCCATCTTGAACATGCGGATGGACGGCCAGTGGACTTGCCGCAGCTCGCGTGTAAAGGCAGGGTAGCCGACCTCGCAAGGTAGGCACCCCCCAACACTAAGCGCAGGCTCGTCGATGTTAAGGCCTCCGCACACGTCGGTCTGGCAGGGGTCGTCGAGAGGTCGCCGCACGACGACGTGCGCGTCTTCCCGCTGCCTTTCTTCCAGGGTCCGCCATTGGCCTAGACGTGCTCAAGGGTCGGAAGAGGCCATCGAGACATCGTCAGGGTCTTGTTCTTGCTGCGTGCACCTGCTACCGTCGTGGGGACTGCATGGTAGTGATAGCCCCCTCCGTTCGGCCAGCAGTACGAGCAGTCCTCGTCACTTGGGAAGGTCATGGCAGGCCGGCGCGCGCGAGCCCCTAGCCTCAACGAAACCGAGTAGACTCTATATGGTGGCATGCCATTTATCCATTTGCGCGGCTGCTAGCGGGTTCCTTAGTAGCAGCTGGGCCCGCGCCATAGCCTTCGTGGCTGTGCTTGGCATGGAAGTTGATGACCTCGACAGCACCGTCGCCTGGCTCCTGATGGTGCCCGCGGCGGTGGTGGCAGTGGCGCGCCCGCGCTGCAGTGGAGTGGCTATCTGGGCAGCGGGGTTGCACGGTGATGGCGCTCGAGGGTCAGCGGCTCCGTTGGTGGGAGGAGGGGATGTAAGCAGAGTCACCCTACCATCCACACCTTGCGGAGCTTGACTGTCGACAAGCTGCTGAAGTTGATCTCCTCCGACGCCTTCAGCCCCTGTGCTCGCCGCAGGGGGAGTGGCAATAGCGCCACCTGCTCCTGCCATGCCCCTAGTAGCGCTCACGTGCTCACTTCTCCCCGCACCCCGGTGGCATCTGGGGTCGCGAGCGTTGGAGCCTTCGAGGAAGATGGCTGGGCCGAAAGGCCGGACTTATTTTTCTTGGGCGCCATTGTCGATGGCGTCGTCGAAGACGAAGATGGCGATGAAGATGACACGATGCGCACGCTTTCAGGTTCGCACAAGCGACCCCCCCCCCCTACCTGGCACGCCAAAGATATTGCGGGATATCAACGGCCACCTATGGGACCGGGCGGCCCCTTGCTGGTTCGGAGGGGGATGTCGCGTTGCAAAAAGAGCAGACTAGCACGCGGCAGCACGACAGAGAGCACACAAGCAATTTACCCAGTTCCGGGCCGCCGTGAGGCGTAAAACCCTACACCTTCTTGGCTGGATTGATGGTGGAAATGAATGCGGTGGTGTGTGGTACTCTATCCCGGCAAGGCTTGCCTCAAGGCTACGGTGACCACAAGCATATGATGGCTTGGGTTTTGTCCAGTTTCCAAACCTCTAACCCCCTCCTACGATTGCCATGGGCCTCCTTTTATAGATTAAGGGGTCACCACAGTGGCATAACAGTCATTACCCACTGATATGATAGCAAACAGTGCTATCATAACTAACTCTGTGGGCTAGCATGGTGCATTAAATGCACTACTCAGTGTCACATCACTAGCTACTCAGCAAGGCCTGCCGGGCTTATCTTGCTAGCTTCGCTCCTGTTCCCTTGACACGTCGCTGGACGAGTGTCACCTGTGGGTTTCTTCTGTAGGAGATGGCTGCCATGTGGCGAATGCTGCCACTTAATCACCTTGCGGCTTGACACCGCACTAATTGATGACGTGGGTCGTTCTTGCATGGTTGGCAGGGTGGTTCAGGCCCCACAAGCCCCGGCAGGTGCTGTCGGGGATTCTTGGCTGCTTGCTTCTGTTAGAGGCCTGGCCCCATGCCGGGCTTGTCTGCCTAGCGAGGGAGGCCCTTCTCTTGCTGATATCCTGTCCCTATGGCTCGATCTTGATCTCTCTAAGCTGCATGTTGATTCTTCGAGTCTCTTGGTTCTTCAACCTCTAGATTAAGCTGGTGCTCCAATCTTGATCTTGTGCCTGTGCACAGTTGGGCAACATACCCGGGGTCTGTTGCACCGACAGTTTTTTCTGAATATTTAAGAATTTTTTGTGCAAATAACATCATAGGGAGGTGCACCAGATGGGCACAACCCACCTGGGTGCGTCAGGACCCCCAGGCATGCCCTGGCATGCCCTGGTGGGTTGTGGTCCCCACATGGTCCCTCTCACTTATTTCTTCATACCACTTCACTACCTACCTCCAAAAAATCGCCATTGCTCTCTCTCTATCTCGTGTTCTTGCTCTCAAACCCGCGGATTTTGATCTCTTTGCTCGAAGCTCCGTTAACGAAACTGTTTCGAGGGATTGTTACTTGGTATGTGACTCCTCCATTTGTCCAATTAGTTTTTAATTTAGTGGTTTATATTTTGAATAATTAGCTACTCTTGGTGCTGTTGTAGATGAGCTTGCATGTTGAATTCTTAGAGCTCTAAGTAGTTTGAATGCTTGTTATGGCATCTATGTATCCCTATGAGTAGTTGCTATCAATCTTGTAAAGTTTTGTTGACAAATTTTTGTCACCCAAAATTTTTCAAAAAAATTGTGCGTGAATATGATGAACCTTTTTGGAAGGAGTTTTTCGAGGAGGAGATCCTCGGGGGCATCTTCTAGTGACAGCTCCGCTCATCGGTCTTATGTTGAACCAAGTGAAAGTTCCATACGAGATGTCGCCACCAAAACATGCCTATGGCCATGCGGTGATTATATGGTGAGTGTGGGCATTAAGGAGGAATTTGAGCAATATGTTCACAATTCCAATCTCGGTCCCTACATTTCAGATAAGTGCAATCAACACCACAGTCTCACTGAATCATTTGTCAAGGGATTTAAATTCCATCCCCGTGAGTCTAGGGTGTCATTTAAAATATATGAAAATCCATTTACCAGTCATTAAAGAGATTTGCTGAACATTGCAAAATCCCATTCTAGGGTTCGCTTGACGAACCACCAAGAGCTGAGTTCCAAACTTTTTTGACTAGCCTTTGCTACGGTGAGACGAGGGGAGTGACGCAAGATAGAAACAAGAGCATTCATTTCCCGCAATTCAGTACTTTGCATTATTTAAGGGAAAATGTATAGTAGGAAAACAAGATTGTAGTACACTTTGTGCTCTAGACTTGAGCCTCATACGCACTGCTCTCACCAGTAACAGAAGTTATAATATTGGAGCGATTGTTGCGTGCAGGTTGCAACACAATGCTAATAGTGGTTATTTCTATGGTGGAATTTATGCCACATGTTTAGCAAGAGAGCTGGGTGTTTCGCCTTTGCCCTATGACCCTATTATACCCATGCAGTATTTAGATTTAGATGCTGTGAAACGTAATAAGATCCTTAGAGGTGACCCCAATAATTTCACCTATAAATTGATGTTTAATCAAGAATCCGTGGTGTACACATATTTGCCTGCGCTTGCTCTCTTTGATTATCACAGCAAGGGAAGATATTTTGTTCTTGAGAGCGACGCTCGAGCTCACAACACCGTGGTTGTGGCTGCACGGTAGGCTGAGGCATCCGCACAGAGAGCCTCCGTGAGCTACCACCCCAACTATTATCCAGGCTACTTACTGATTACCAAGTTAGGCCAAAAGCCTAAGCTTGGAGGAGTACGTATTCCCACCGATATTACATTCATATTCATACATTTCATTCCAGTTGTCGGTGTCCACACTTTTCATTGTATTATCCATGTTAAATTTATTTTCTCGCTTTCGTCTTGTGTGTTTGAAAAACCTTGAGAAAATTCAAAAATATTTCCTGCTTCTTTTTTGTTTTTTCTTTCTACGGTAGTTAGTTGTAGCACTAAAATGAAAACCCCAAAATATTTCCTTGTTCTTAATTTGCTTGTTGGTAGATTTCCCGCGTAAATATTTTTTTCTCGTTTTTGCTTTTCCATTTTATTTGCTTGTTCAAGACAACCAAAAACTCCCAAAAATATTTCAGTGTATTTCACTGAATTTCTTTTCTCTTTATTGAGTCATACCGAGGAGAAGACCACGATGAAATTGTTGAGTGGCTCTCATATGCATAATTGTTGATCTAACAAAGAGCCCATATTAACTTGTCTTCTCCTGTTGAATAAAATGTTTGCAGATTCCATCTTAGTTCGCGGCACTCTTGCACTATTACTATTTTCATATCGCTCAGTCATGCAAGTGAAAGGAAATAATGACGACATTTGATGAACTGGTCGTGGCAGATGGAAACGTGTATGAACTCGACTTGCTCTGTTTTTGTAAATATGTTTAACCTAGTATCCATGATTTAGCCCAGTATGATTAAACATGTTTGCAATGAAAATTAGAGATTATAATTTCTCATGACATGCATAAATATCTAGGGGTGGATAATGATTTATCTTGGATAACAACATTGCGTTAAAATGATTGTGATGTAGTATGATGATATGGTATCCTCCTCTTAATGTTTGAGTGGCTTGACTTGGCACATGTTCATGCATGGAGTTGAATCAAAACCAACATAGCCTCTATGATATTAATGTTCATGGTGTTCATATCCTTCTCATGCTAGTGTCCAATGTTACTTATGCATAATGCATGTTCATGACTGTTGTTGCTCTCTAGATGGCCGCTTCTCAACCTATTTGCTAGCCTTTGCCTCTACTAAGTGGGAATTCTACTTGTACACCAAAAACCTTGAACCCAAGTTATTCCAGATGAGTCCACCATACCTACCTATATGCAGTATTACCCTGTCGTCCTAAATAAATTTGCATGTGCCATCTCTAAAAACTTCAAATAAATATCCTTTTTGTGTGCCTGGATTGTTCATGGAACCACAGGAGGTAGTTGGTATCTTCCATGCTAAGCGGGTGATTCTCAGGATAAGTGTTTATTCACTCACAATCGCACGAGAAAAGGGCGGTAATAGGGATGCCCAGTACCAAACTGCAAAAAGAATTGATCTTTCAAATAATCAAACAAAAACTCCAACAGTGTCATAACCTTTGCTTTATCGCATGGGAACCGCCACTAGCGTGCCTAGCATGGAAGATATTGATAACTGATGGTCATGAAGTAAACAAGAAGAATGCATTTCTCAAAATATCATTTACCTCTGTTTTAAAAACTTGAGCTCTGGCACTGCTGCAAATCACTGCTTCCCTCTGCGAAGGGACTTTCTATTTACTTTTATGTTGTGTCATCACCTTCTAAAATAAGTGCCAAAACCTGAGAGCACTGTTGTCATGCTGATGCATTGTGTGTAGATAATGTTGGGTGCATCATGACTGGATCTTTTCTACCATGAATTACAATGTTTAGTCACCTCTTGAACTTTGGAGGTGCTCTGCATTTATGTTTTGCGGTCTCAGAAAGGGCTAGTGAGATACCCCTATTGTCATATTATATCATGGTTGTTTTGATAGCGTGTTGCTGTTTGAGATATCTTATTATTGCTCGCTAGCTAATTATGTCATTGATATGAGTTAATATAATTTTTAAGAGTTATTGTTGGTATGGTTAGTTATAATATTGGCTGAAAACCTAGGTGTTGTTTAAGCTTATTTATGCAAGCAAAAGTAAAAGAGTTCGTAAAAGTTTTTCTTTTTCACTTTGAGTGTATCAACTGAATTGCTTGAGGACAAGAAAAGGTTTAAGCTTTGGGGAGTTGATACGCCTCCAACTTATCTACTTTTCCTAATGCTTTTCCTCTTGTTTTGGACTCTAATTTGCAAGATTTGAATGAAACTAACCCCGGTCTGATGTTGTTTTCAGCAGAACTACCATGGTGTTGTTTTTGTGCAGAAATAAAAGTTCTCGGAATGGAACGAAACTTTGCGAAGATTTTTTACATAGTAAAAGAGAATTTATGGAGACAAGAACCATCAGAGGGGCGCCCCTAGGTGGGCACAACCCAACTGGGCGCGCCTTAGCACCCCCCCCCCCAAGGCGCGCCCAGGTGGGTTGTCCCCACCTGTTGGCCCCGCAGACCCTGAAATTGACGCTATAAAATCACATATTTCCAGAAAAAATTGGGTAGAAAGAATTATCACGTTCCACGGGACAGAGCCGCCATCACCTCATGTTCTTCATTAGGAGGCCCGATCTGGAGTCCATTTGGGGCTCCAGAGAGGGGATCTTCGATCTTCGTCATCACCAACCCTTCTCCATCGCCAATTCCATGATGCTCCCCACTGGGAGTGAGTAATTCCTTCATAGGCTTGATCCCTAATATCCACTACGTTCTGAGATTGATGTTGCTATGACATTGCCATGCTTAATGCCTGTCACTTTGGGCCCGGGTGCCATGATTTTAGATCTGAACCATTTATGCTATCACCATCATATCCATGTTCTAGATCTGATCTTGCAAGTTATAGCCACCTACTACATGTTATGATCCGACAAACCCGGAGTGACAATAGTCGGGACCACTCCTGGTGATGCCCGTAGTTTGAGGAGTCCATGTATTCACCGTGTGTTAATGCTTTGTTCCGGTTCTCTATTAAAAGGAGGCCTTAATATCCCTTAATTTCCAATTGGACCCCGCTGCCACGGGAGGGTAGGACAAAAGATGCCATGCAAGTTCTTTCCATAAGCACATATGATTATTTATAGAATACATGCCTACATTATATTTATGAACTGGAGCTAGTGATGTATCGCCCTAGGTTATGATGTCACATCCTGAATATCATCCAACAAATTACGTATCCAATGCCTACGAATTTATCTTATATTGTTCTTACTAAGTTACTACTGCTATCATTACTGTTGCATTTGCTACAAAACTACTACTATCGCTATTACCATTACTATTGTTGTCGCTATTATTATCAAAACTATCATACTACTTTGCTACTGATCACTTTGTTGCAGATAATTAATCTCCATGTGTGGTTGAATTGACAACTCAGTTGCTAATACTTGCAAATATTCTTTGGCTCCCCTTGTGTTCAATCTACAAATTTGGGTTGAATACTCTACCCTCAAAAACTATTATGATCCCATATACTTGTGGGTTATCATGCCCTCCCTCACCCTCGCAGCCCTCTTCCTCTCCGTAGTACTTAGTGAAGCTCTGCTGACATTCCAACACCACCACCGCCACCACGTCGTCGTGCTGCCAGAGGACTCGATCTACTACTTCACCATAGCTCGCTGGATCGAGGAGGTGAAGGCGTCACCAAGTCGTACATGTGTTGAACACAGAGGTGTCGTCCGTTCGACACTTGGATCGGGAGTCCGCGAGACGAATCTTGATTGGATCATGAAGACGTTCGACTACATCAACCTCATTTCTTAATGCTTCCGCTTAGCAATCTACAAGGATATGTAGATGCAATCTCTCCTCGCGTAGATGTTCATCTCCTAGATTTATCTTGGTGAGCTTAGGAAATTTTTTGATTCGCATGCAACGTTCCCCAATAGTGGTATCAGAGCTAGCTCTTGCATAGATGACATCACGAGTAGACCACAAAGGAATTTGTGGGCGTTGATATTCAGACTGCTTCCTTCCTTGGTCTTTTCTTGATTTAGCGGTATTTTGGGATGAAGCAGCCCGGACCAACTTTTTGCATAAAGATGGCTGGCGGGTGTCTGTCTTTCCCACCTTAGTTGAATCGGATTCGACAAAGGCGGTCCTTGTAGAAGGTTAAATAGCAACTTGCATATAACCGTTGTGGCTTTGCGTAGGTAAGAATGTTCTTGCTAGATACCCATAGCAGCCATGTAAAACATGCAACAACAAATTAGAGGACGTCTAACTTGTTTTCGTAGGGTATGTTGTGATATGATATGGCCAAAGACATGATGAAATATATTTGATGTATTAGATGATCATGTTTGTAATAGTTTATATCGACTTGCATGTTGATGCATACGGCAACCGGCAGGAGCCATAGGGTTGTGTTTAATTATTGTAAGACCCGTGTGTCAATCATTAAGCGTTGTGTAATGCTTTACATTATCACTAAGCGGAGCATGGTTGGCGTGACAACCCTGATGGTGACACGATGATGGAGATCATGGTTCCATGCCGGTGACGATGGAGATCATGCTGGTGCTTTGGAGATGTAGATCAAAAGCACAAGTTGATGACCATATCATGTCACCTATGATTTGCATGTGATGTTAATCCTTTTATGCATCATATTTTGCTTAGGACGACCGTAACATTATAAGGTGATCCCTCACTAAAGTTTCAAGATAAATTTGTGTTCTCCCCAAGTGTGCACCGTTGCGAAAGTTCATCGTTTCGAAGCACCACGTGATGATTGGGTGTGATAGACTCTACGTTCGCATACAACAGGTGCAAGCCAGTTTTGCACATGCGGAACATTGGGGATCAAACTTGACGAGCCTAGCATGTACAGACATGGCCTCGGAACACAAGAGACCAAAAGGTCGAACACGAGTCCTATAGTAGATATGATCAGCATAGAGATGTTCACCATTGAAACCACCTCATCTACGTGATGATCGGACTTGGGTTGGTGAATTTGGTTCATGTTACACTCAGACAACTGGAGGGATGTTAATTTGAGTGGGATTTCTTAAGTAATATTATTAATTGAACTCGTTATGATGAACAATAGTCTAAACTTGCCTTTGCAAATTATCTTGTAGTTCAATGGCTCGCGCAGTAGCTCCCATGAATTTCAATGCGTTCCTAGAGAAAGTTAAGCTGGAAGATGATGGAAGACACTTTGTAGATTGGGCCCGTAATCCTCAGTTTATCCTCATGGCTGCCCAAAAGTCTTATGTTCTTGATGCACTACTTGGTGCGCCAGCCCCTCCAGTGATTGTGGACATTGTGAACGCCTGACAGTCGCGTGCTGATGACTACTCAATAGTTCACTGCGCCATGCTACATGGCTTAGAACCGGAACTTCAAAGGCATTTTGAACGTCATGGAGCATATGAGATGTTCCACGAGTTGAAGTTTATCTTTGAGAAGAATGCCCGGATCGAGAGGTATGAGACCTCCGATAAATTCTATGCCTACAAGAAGGAGGAGAATGGGTCTATCAGTGAGCACATACTCAGAATGTTTGGGTACTACAACCGTCTGGCTGATTTGGGAGTTGAGCTCCCGGAGGCTGTCACTGACAGAGTTCTTCAATCGCTACCATTTAGCTACAAGATCTTTGTGTTCAACTATAACATGCAAGGGATGAATAAGTCAGCCTATGAGTTGTTCGCGATGCTGAAAGTCGCTGAGTTAGACATCCAGAAGGAGCATCAAGTGTTGATGGTAAAAAAACCACTAGTTTCAAGAAAGGCAAGGGAAAGAACGAAAACTTCAAGAAAGGTGGCAAGGCAGTTTCTCTTCCCATGAAGAAACCCAAGGCTGGACGCAAGCCGGAGACTGAGTGCTTCTATGGCAAGGGAACTGGCCACTGGAAGTGAAACTGCCCCAAGTATCTAGCCGACAAGAAGGGGGCTAACGTCAACCAAGGTATATAAGATATACGTGCACTACAAAAAAAGACACATCCATGACATTTTGGGCCAAACGAAAAAAATTCGGTCATTCTTATGACACTTCTATGACGATAATTGTGAAAAAACCCGGTATCATCATAGATGTGGTGGGGTCCTACTTCTATGACAAAAAATCATGACAGAAAATGGGCTTTTCGTCCTGGGCAAGCCGGAGACGCAGCTGCATGACATTCTTTGGGCCGTCCATGACGAAAAAAACCATGGTAGAAGCGAGGGCGAGGAAAATATCGGGGGAGTTCCCGGTTACGGTGGGTGGTCGGGGTCGAGCGATGCCGTTTCTCTCATACGTACGCGCGTGTGTGCGAGGCGTTGCACTCTAACTGAACCCGAGCGAGGCGTTGGGCTCTAACTAAACCTGAGCGATTGCACTAGCTATGTTACTGAACCCGAGCTATCGATCCCTTGCTGTTAACTGAACCCGAGTGATTCCTTCGCTACTGCTGCTAACTGAAGCCGATCGATGTTGCCTCTGGATGAACAGTGAGCATTGTTGGGGGGTTTGGATGAACAGTTCCTGGTGGGGGTGGATGAACAGGACACCGTGGTGTTGCCGCTGGATGAACAGGACCCTGATCGAGCTGGTTGGGGGTGGATGAACAGGACCCCGTCCAGGGCTAGATGAACAGGATCCCATGGAGGGCTAGTTGAACAGTAGCCAATACAGGGATGGATGAATAGTAGCCCGTGGAGGGGTGGTTGAATAGGACCCCGTGGAGAGGCTGGTTGAACAGTAGCCGGTGGAGGAGCGCGCGGTGGAGGCTGGATGAATAGGAGCCCGTGGATGAACAATCGTAGGTGGAGGCTGGAGGAGGTCAATGGTGGATGAATAGTAGCCCATGGAGGCACTCGACGGTGGAGATGAACAGTATCCATGGAGTCCCGGTTTGCGGTACTCCACACCCCTCCCGATGAACAGGACACCCATTTCAGCCATAGCACTCCAACACAAGTCCATTTCCTCCGTTTTGCGGTACGCCACACCCCTCCCAATCAACAGGACCCCGTTTCGACCGTAGGAGGTCCAAGAGAAGTCCGTTTCCTCTGTTTTGCGGTATGCCAGACCCCTCCCGATGAACAGGATCCCATTTCAACCGTGGCCGGTCGAACACAAGGACATTTTCTCTGTTCTGTGGTACGCCAGGCCTCGTTTCCATCGACTGTTCTATCCAAGCCGGTTGGTTCCTGATGAACAGCACGCATCCTGTTGCCTCCCGATGAACATGACACATTCTGTTGCCTCCCCATGAACACATCGACGACGCAGTTTCTCCATTCCGACCTAGCCATGTACACGAGCCCTGGCTGTACGTATGCGCGAGTAGGCATTCGAGACCCCGCCCGTATGTATGTACGTGGCCGTATTTACTTTCTTGCACCTTGGCCGTTATACGTACGTGTACATGCTACATGCGTGCCTCTAATACGACACGTGCCCTTCCTTAGTCGACCACGGTTCATCGCTGCAGCCTACAGACACACCGATCGTATGTACATACACGTTCGCGACGAGAATGACAACGCTAGGTACGCTTCGACCAGGTGGGTCCCGACTGTTAGGCACTTCCTTGAGTGCGAAGATGTAGCTGGTGGGTCCCAGCAGTCAGGGGGTGAATCATTTTTTACCCATAATATGGACGCACTTCCTTGCGTGCGAAGATGTAGATGGTGGGTCCCAGCAGTCAGGGGGGAAACGTTTTTTCACAAAATACGGTTGCCGGTCCGGTGGGTCCCTGCTGTCAGGTGGAGGAATAATGATTTTGCGTGTAATAAGGAGGCACTTCCTTGCTGTTGCCGTGGACCCAACATTTAGCCTCTCCACATACAGTACTCTTCCAATGGAAGTCGTTCATTGACCACGTTGACCACGCCGTGCCGAGAGCACGAGGGCGGTGGATGAAGGCGAGGCCTAGGAAGGGGACGACGCGGATCCGGGGAAGACGTGGCAGTTGTTTCACACGCGGAGAGGGGTACGAGGGTTCACTGGTTCGGCTTTGGTGTGAGGCTGCCGTCGCCGCAGGGCCTGGCCAGCGGTGGGAGTAGTAGAGGGCGGTGAGGCCTCCGCGGCATCACAGCCGACCACGGGAGGAGGATCAGGCGGCACGACCGGCGCTGCTTTGGGCGGCTGGAGCAAGAAGACCAGAGGTTGAAGAAGCACTAGGGCCGTTGGATGGACATTGTACGATTACTGGAGCTAGAATCGTTCATATTAACTAAGTTAACAAAGCCCTCCGTCCTAGTCAACTTAGTAGGCCCACAAGTCAGCCTCCCACTATGCTGGGTCCCAGCTAGCAGGGGGTATTCATTTTTTTGTGCGTAATAAGGAGGCGCTTCCTTGCGTGTGAAGATATAGCTGGTGGGTCCGACCTTTCAGTGGGGGGAATGTTTTTTCACAAAATACAGAGGCCCTTCCGGTGGGTCCCAGCTGTTAGGTGGAGGAATCATTATTTTGCGCGTAACAAGGAGGAATTTCCTTGTGTGTCGCCATGGACCCAGCTGTCAGCCTCTCCACGTACAGTCCACTTCCGATGGTGTCGTTCGTTGGCCACGTTGACCTTGTCGTACCAAGAGCACCAGGGTGGTGCACGACAATGAGGCCTAGGAAGGGAACGACACAGAGCCAGGGAAGACTCGAAAGTTGTTTCCCACGCGGAGGGTAGTACGAGGGTTTACTGGTTCGTCTACCGTCGCCGGAGAATAATAGCAAGTGTGGGTGAGTAGAGGGATGGCTAGGACAGCTATCGGCGTACGATGGGGTGGTGAGGCCTGTGCGGCAGCATAGCCGGCCGCGGGAGGAGGGAGCAGGCAGTCCGGCTGACACTTGTTTGAGCGGCTGGAGCAGGAAGAGCAGAGATTGAAGAAGCACGACGGTCATTGGATAGACATCCAATAGTCAGTCCTCTCGTGTGTTGACTAAGTTTACACGGCATTGCGTGTGCGTCAACCTTTTTTTAGGAAAACATACGCGTCAACCTGTAGTAGGAGCACAAGTCAGCCTCAAATCTACGGAAAACACTATACAACCCATCTGCCATTATTTCTAATAATTTACAGTCCATTTGCTAAATCTTAAGAATTTTTTTGGATCCCATCTTCTTTTTGTTAGCATTACACCCCGTATTATGGCAACGGTTAAGAATTATACGAAGTTTTGCATATTTCGGTGCGGCCAACTATTATTAAATCCGAAATATCGAGTTGATACCTCTCCAATGTATCTATAATTTTTTATTGTTCCATGCTATTATATTATCTGTTTTGGATGTTTAATGGGCTTTAATATGCACTTTTATATTATTTTTGGGACTAACCTATTAACCGAAGGCCCAGTGCGATTTTTTTCCTATTTCAGTGTTTCGCACAAAAGGAATATCAAACGGAATCCACACGGAATGAAACCTTCGAGAGGATCTTTTTTTGGAACAAATGCAATCTAGGAGACTTGGAGTGGAGGTCAAGGTAGCAACAAGGTGGCCACGAGGTAGGGCGGTGCTCCCAGGGAGGTAGGCACGCCCCCCACCCTCGTGGGCCCCTCGTAGCTCCACCGACCTACTTCCTTAACCTATATATACTCTTATACCCTGAAAACATCTAGGGGAGCCACGAAACCTCTTTTCCACAGCCGCAACCTTCTGTACCCGTGAGATCCCATCTGGGGACCTTTTTCGGTGATCTACCGTAGGAGGATTTGATCACGGAGGGCTTCTACATCAACACCATAGCCTCTCCGATGTGTGTGAGTAGTTGACCACAGACCTTCGGGTCCATCGTTAGTAGCTAGATGGCTTCTTCTCTCTCTTTGGTTCTCAATACAAAGTTCTCCTCGATGTTCTTGGAGATCTATTCGATGTAATTCTTTTTGCGGTGTGTTTTCCGAGATCCGATGAATTGTGGGTTTATGATCAAGATTATCTATGAATAATATTTGATTCTTATCTGAATTCTTATATGCATGATTTGATATCTTCGCAAGTCTCTTCGAATTTTCGGTTTAGTTTGGCCTACTAGATTGATCTTTCTTGCACTGGGAGAAGTGCTTAGCTTTGGGTTCAATCTAGCGGTGCTCGATCCCAATGACAGAAAGGGAACCGACACGTATTGTATTGTTGCCATCGAGCATAAAAAGATGGGGTCTATATCATATTGCTTGAGTTTATCCCTCTACATCATGTCATCTTGCCTAATGCGTTACTCTGTTCTTATGAACTTCATACTCTAGATGCATGTTGGATAGCGGCCGATGTGTGGAGTAATAGTAGTAGATGCAGAATCGTTTTAGTCTACTTGATACGGACGTGATGCCTATGTTCATGATCATGCCTAGATATCATCATAACTATGCGCTTTTCTATCAATTGCTCGACAGTAATTTGTTCACCCACCGTAATATATGCTATCTTGAAAGAAGCCACTAGTGAAACCTATGGCCCCAGGTCTACTTTACATCATATAAGTTTCTGAACTACAATTCTAGTTTACTATTTATTTTTCAATCTTTACTTCTCAATCTATACAACAAAAATACCAAAAATATTTATCTTACTATCTTTATCAGATCTCACTTTCGTAAGTGAGCGTGAAGGGATTGACAACCCCTTTATCGCGTTGCTTGTGAGGTTCTTGTTTGTTTGTGCAGGTACTAGGCGACTTGCGTGTAGTCTCCTACTGGATTGATACCTTGTATCTCAAAAATTGAGGGAAATACTTACGCTACTTTGTGCATCACCTTTTCCTCTTCAAGGGAAAACCAACACATGCTCAAGAGGTAGCAAGAAGGAATTTTGTTGCCGTTGCCGGGGAGATTTGCACCAAGTCAAGTCAAGATTTGATCTCCCGTCAACTAGCCATGTCTGGCGCCATTGCCGGGGATATCTACGCTCAAGTCAGGATATACCAAGTACCCATCACAAACTCTTATCCCTCGCATTACATTATTTGCCATTTGCCTCTCATTTTCCTCTCCCCACTTCACCCTTGCCATTTTATTCGCCTCTTTTCCATTTGCCCTTTTTCCGTTTGCCATCTTTCGCTTGCATCTTGTGTATCCGTTCTTAGTGTGGTTTGTTGCCATCATGTCTGAAACTGGGGACATTATCATTGATAAGGTTAATAGTAACAACGTGGGGAACCTTGATGCCTTTGATAATCCTCATGAAGAACCTACAATTTTACACACTAAAAAGTTTTGGATCGGTAGTGGTAATGTTATTAGAAAAGGAGTTATTCAGCATTTCTTTACTTGTGTCGGTGCTTTGCCCACTATGGGAGGGTGTATTCTTCATAGAATCGGTAGTCTTGCGGATGCTATCTCTTTGCTCATAGTTGAACTTGAAAGACAATTTATTCATATGCATCCTTGCGTTCAAAGGATTTTTCTAGAATTTTCCATTATTGAGCATTCTTCTGTTAAGCGAGTAGCTACTACCTTTTTAGCTCATGAGTTCAGATTTATTATGAAAGAGACCAATGAAATTTTTGCACATTATAGGGTGGATGTTGGCCATCCTCCCATAGAAGCAATCCTTTTTTATCAAGAAGACATAATGCACTTACAATGTCTAGATCATGTTGCTTTTAATGAGAACCTTAGAAAAAAGGTTCCTACCGATGTTTTTGTTGAGAGGATTTTGGAACTTAATGATAACTTTGCTATCCAGAACAATGGGTTAGGTTTTTGCCTCGAACAAAGGCTCAGGACTTTTTGCCAAAAGAATGCTTATAACGATGAATTGGTTGTGCAATATGAGTGGCCAAAGGAGGAATCAATACCTCCCGAGCTTGACCTTGGGGACTTTTGTCCCATTAAATTTAGCCCTTTTGATTACTTTTGCTTGCCACAAAGGAAACTTGCTGCTGAACGTAGGGAGTATGAGAAGAGTTTTCGCGATCTACCTTATCATTATCATGGCAATACCTAGATCTATTCTTGTTTTTATGCCTAGCTAGGGCGTTAAACGATAGCGCTTGTTGGGAGGCAACCCAATTTTATTTTTGTTCCTTGCTTTCTGTTCCTGTTTAGTAATTAATAAATCATCTATCCTCTGTTATGATTGTGTATTTTATGTTTTAATTAGTGTTTGTTCCATGTAAATCCTATAGGATCTTCTCGGGTGATTGTTATTTGATCTTGATGAAAAAAACAGAAAGTATGCGCTCACGAGAATAATTTTAGTTTTTTTACCAGAGAGCGATAAAATACCAATTCCAACTAAAGCTTATCAATATACAAATTATTTAGGACATAATAATTGCTCATGATTTTTGGAGTGACAGAAGTATTCGAAACCTACAGATTGCTACAGACTGTTCTGTTTTTGACAGATTCTGTTTTTCGTGTGTTGTTTGCTTATTTTGATGAATCTATGGCTAGTATCGGGGGGTATGAACCATAGAGAAGTTGGAATACAGTAGGTTTAACACCAATATAAATAAATAATGAGTTCATTACATTACCTTAAAGTGGTGGTTTGTTTTCTTATACTAACGGAACTAATGAGATTTTCTGTTGAGTTTTGTGTTGTGAAGTTTTCAAGTTTTTGGGTAAACATTTGATGGATTTTGGAACAAGGAGTGGCAAGATCCTAAGCTTGGGGATGCCCAAGGAACCCCAAGGTAAAATTCAAGGACAACCAAAAGCCTAAGCTTGGGGATGCCCCAGAAGGCATCCCCTCTTTCGTCTTCGTCTATCGGTAACTTTACTTGAGGCTATATTTTTATTCACCACATGATATGTGTTTTGCTTGGAGCGTCTTGTATGATTTGAGTCTTTGATTATTTAGTTTACCACAATCATCCTTGTTGTACACACCTTCTGGGAGAGACACACATGAATCCGAATTTATTAGAATACTCTATGTTCTTCACTTATATCTTTTGAGCTAGATAATTTTGCTCTAGTGGTTCACTTATATCTTTTTAGAGCACGGTGGTGGTTTTATTTTATAGAAATTATTGATCTCTCATGCTTCACTTATATTATTTTGAGAGTCTTTTAGAACAACATGGTAATTTGTTTTGGCTATAAAATTAGTCCTAATATGATAGGCATCCAGGATGGGTACAATAAAAACTTTCATATAAAGTGTATTGAATACTAGGAGAAGTTTGATACTTGATGATTGTTTTGAGATATGGAGATGGTAATATTAGAGTCATACTAGTTGAGTAGTTGTGAATTTGAGAGATACTTGTGTTAAAGTTTGTGATTCCCGTAGCATGCACGTATGGTGAACTGTTATGTGATGAAGTCAGAGCATGATATATTTATTGATTGTCTTCCTTATGAGTGGCCGTCGGGGACGAGTGATGGTCTTTTCCTACCAATCTATCCCCAAGGAGCATGCGCGTAGTACTTTGTTTCGATGACTAATAGATTTTTGCAATAAGCATGTGAGTTCTTTATGACTAATGTTGCGTCCACGGATTATACACACTCTCACCCTTCCACCATTGCTAGCCTCTCTAGTACCGCGCAACTTTCGCCGGTACCATAAACCCACCATATACCTTCCTCAAAACAGCCACCGTACCTACCTATTATGGCATTTCCATAGCCATTCTGAGATATATTGCCATGCAACTTTCCACCGTTCTATTTATTATGACACGCTTCAACATTGTCATGTTCCTTTGCATGATCATGTAGTTGACATAGTATTTGTGGCAAAGCCACCATTCATAATTTCATACATGTCACTCTTGATTCATTGCACATCCCGTTACACCGCCGGAGGCATTCAAATAGAGTCATATTTTGTTCAAAGTATCGATTTGTAAGTAAATAAAAGTGTGATGATCATCATTATTAGAGCATTGTCCCATGTGAGGAAATGATGATGGAGACTATGATTCCCCCACAAGTCAGTATGAGATTCCGGACGAAAAAAGGAGGCCATAAAAAGGGCCCAAATAAAAAATGAGAGAAAAAACGAGAAGGGGCAATGCTACTATCCTTTTTCCACACTTGTGCTTCAAAGTAGCACCGTGATCTTCATGATAGAGAGTCTCCCATTTTGTCACTTTCATATACTAGTTGGAATTTTTCATTATAGAACTTGGCTTGTATATTCCAATGATGGGCATCCTCAAAATTGCCCTAGGTCTTCGTGAGCAAGCAAGGTTGGATGCACACCCACTTAGTTTTTTTGTTGAGCTTTCATACATTTATAGCTCTAGTGCATCCGTTGCATGGCGATCCCTACTCACTCACATTGATATCTATTGATGGGCATCTCCATAGCCCATTGATACGCCTAGTTGATGTGGGACTATCTTCTCCTTTTTGTCTTCTCCACAACCACCATTCTATTCCACCTATAGCGCTATATCCATTGCTCACACTCATGTATTGCGTGAAGATTGAAAAAGTTTGAAAACATCAAAAGTATGAAACAATTGCTTGGCTTGTCATTGGGTTGTGCATGATTTAATTTTTTTTTGATGAAGATAGAGCATAGCCAAACTATATGATTTTTTAGGGATAACTTTCTATGGCCATGTTATTTTGAGAAGACATGATTGCTTGGTTAGTATGCCTGAAGTATTATTGTTTTTATGTCAATATTAAACTTTTGTATTGAATCTTTCGGATCTGAATATTCATGCAACAATAAAGAAAATTACATTGAAAATTATGTTAGGTAGCATTCCACATCAAAAATTCTATTTTTATCATTTACCAACTCGAGGACGAGCAGGAATTAAGCTTGGGGATGCTTGATACGTTTCCAACATATCTATAATTTTTGATTGTTCCATGCTATTATATTATCTGTTTTGGTTGTTTAATGAGCTTTAATATGCACTTTTATATTATTTTTGGGACTAACCTATTAACCGAAGGCCTAGTGCAAATTGTTGTTTTTTCCTATTTCAGTGTTTCGCAGAAAAGCAATATCAAACGGATTCCAAACGAAATGAAACCTTCGCGTGGATCTTTTTTGGAACAAACGCAATCTAGGAGACTTGGAGTGGAGGTCAAGGAAGCAACGAGGTGGTCACAAGGTAGGGCGGCGCGCCCCCCACCCTCGTGGGCCCCTCGTAGCTCCACCGACCTACTTCCTTAACCTATATATACTCTTACACCCTGAAAACATCCAGGGGAGCCACGAAACCTCTTTTCCACAGCCGCAACCTTCTGTACCCGTGAGATCCCATCTGGGGAACTTTTTCGGTGATCTGCCGTAGGAGGATTTGATCACGGAGGGCTTCTACATCAACACCATAGCCTCTCCGATGTGTGTGAGTAGTTGACCACAGACCTTCGGGTCCATCGTTAGTAGCTAGATGGCTTCTTCTCTCTCTTTGGTTCTCAATACAAAATTCTCCTCGATGTTCTTGGAGATCTATTCGATGTAATTATTTTTGTGGTGTGTTTGCCTTGATCCGATGAATTGTGGGTTTATGATCAGCATTATCTATGAACAATATTTTATTCTTCTCTGAATTCTTATATGCATGATTCGATATCTTTGCAGTCTCTTCGAATTTTCGGTTTAGTTTGGCCTACTAGATTGATCTTTCTTGCAATGGGAGTAGTGCTTAGCTTTGGGTTCAATCTTGGTGCTCGATCCCAGTGACAGAAAGGGAACCGACACGTATTGTATTGTTGTCATCAAGGATAAAAAGATGGGGTTTATATCATATTGCTTGAGTTTATCCCTCTACATCATGTCATCTTGCCTAACGTGTTACTCTATTCTTATGAACTTAATACTCTAGATGCATGTTGGATAGCGGTCGATGTGTTGAGTAATAGTAGTAGATGCAAAATCATTTCGGTCTACTTGATACGGACGTGATGCCTAAGTTCATGATCATGCCTAGATATCATCATAACTATGTGCTTTATTGCTCGACAGTAATTTTTTCACCCACCATAATATATTCTATCTTGAGAGAAGCCACTAGTGAAACCTATGGCCCCCAGTTCTACTTTATATTATATAAGTTTCCAATCTACAATTCTAGTTTACTATTTATTTTGCAATCTTTACTTTTCAATCTATACAACAAAAATACCAAAAATATTTATCCTATTATCTTTATCCGGTCTCACTTTCGTAAGTGACCGTGAAGGGATTGACAACCCCTTTACCGCGTTGGTTGCGAGGTTCTTGTTTCTTTGTGTAGGTACTAGGCAACTTGTGTGTAGTCTCCTACTGGATTGATACCTTGGTTCTCAAAAACTGAGGGACATACTTACGTTACTTTGCTGCATCACCCTTTCCTCTTCAAGGGAAAACCAACGCATGCTCAAGAGGTGGCACGAGTCACATTCAAACTATTTTGAAAAATAATTTATATAAATATAAAATCCAAATAATTGTCCACGCATTAAAATCAATGGAATTTAAAATCTTGTAATGAAAAAAATGAAACTAATTCCCGGTTTGATGTGTTTAAAAAATGTATAGCCCATTTCTGGGCAAACCGAATGAAACTCTCCTCGTCTTGAAAGATTTGCAGCCCAGCACGACCGATAAAGCAAGTAGGCCTCGTTTGGGTATTTCTTTTAAAAAATAGAACTGGGCTAGCCATTTTCAGCAAGAAAAAAACACAACTAGGCTCATGATGTGGTAAACATAAATAAAACCCTGGCTAGACGGGCCACAGCTCCCGCACAGCCCCTTGTTACCCTGATCCGTCGCTAAAACTAGTATAAATAAGAACTGCTTGTTCCTCAGAAAAAGTAAATAATAACTGCGCAACATGTTGGGTCCCTAGTGTCAGGCGCTCGTTGTGTAATTCTCTTGTTTATTGACTATGTTGACAATGGCATGAGCCCCAGATGTCCAGCCATTAGGAGGAACCATTTTTGGGCTTGTAATAATGACGCACTTGCTTGCGTACTGCCATGACGCTGGTGGGTCCCTACTGTCATCCTCTCCACGTACAATCATCTCTTTGTTCCTCTCGGTTGTTGACGACATTGACAATGCAAGAGGGAGGTGCACCACGCACAATGAACGAACCAAGGCCGAGAATGACAGTGAGGCCTCGGACGAAACGAACAGGAGCTATGGAAGATGCGCCGGTCCAGTCGCAGGCAGAGGGGAGTACGAGGGTTGCTGGTTCGGGTGCGGGTGCATGTTGGGGCTGACATGGCTGGAGAATAACAGGACGTGTGGGGGAATAGAGGGAGGGACTGGCCAACGTTGGTGGGTACGGTAGGGCGGCGGAGGCGCAACCAACCATGGGAGGCAGGAGTAGACGGAGCCTACGGGGTGGTTTGGTTTGGGCGGCTGGAGGAAGAAGACAAGAGATAGAAGATACACGACAGATGTTGGATGTTAATCCAACGGCTGGTAGGAAGAATCATTTGTTTACTAGCTAGTAAGTCTACACCACCTTGGATAGGCTATTTCCTCGTGGGTCCCAAATGTCAGAATCCAAATCTGTCACGGTCATGCAGCCTTTCCTATCAAAATTTACAGCCGATTTTGTGTGATAGTTCGAAATAAGTTTGTGGGTGCTGGTGCGGGCTAATCACTTGGCTTCTGTAATGCACTAGTATAGCGACGTCCTAAATAAACGGTTTGTAACCCCTTTCCACGACGACATTTGGAACTGTCACCAAGTGAGTGTGTGCGATAGGGTGTCCTTCCCACACGATCCAGAAATCGTCGGGGATAGGCCCTCTTGGGACCCAGGCTGGGGCCGTGTGCGATCGGGCGAGGCAACGAAACCCAATCATTTCCATAGGGGTACATCCCACACGGTAATCCGAGAAAATCATTTCCATAGGTATGTACATCTGACACGGTGATTCCCAGAAAATCATTTCCGTACGTATGTACATCCGACATGGTGAATCCCAGAAAATCATTTCCGTAGGTATGTACATCCCACACGGTGAATCCTAGAAAAATATTTCCGTAGGTATGTATATCACACATTGTTCTTTATGTGGAAACGTTTGTGCAAAGTGGCCTAACGCAAGCAGTTCACTGCCGGAAGCCGTGTGTGATTGTTACATGATCGAATATGCCTACTTTCTAGGAACCGTGCGGGTTGTTTGAGTTCATCGCCCACGGTGTGGTATGAGTAACCATTTGCAATAGAAAACCCCAATAAGCAGGGTAATTAGCCTATTATTGATAATCCATGTACTAATCAAATTGATATTTCTCATAAAACACACCAGATATTTCATATCCATATAAAAGCAACCAGGATTTCATAATCGAATTACATCAGATAGCTTCGGCACTCAGTTATGCCATTACACAACAGCACCCAGTTTCACATGCAGCATGAAAAACCTTTGGAAAGTAGCATCATACACGGTAAATAGACAGATGAATCTCATCTGGGAAACTACGGAAGCGGGAGGCAATATTGAGCCTTCAGTGATGTTGAATGTCCTTGCAACTTTAGGCCAGTGACTATGAATAATTGCCCGCTCAACCTTCGTCCTCTTCAACAAGACTTCAATATTGTACCGTGGGTGTTGAATGAATACCTTCCTCGCCTGTTGACCATGCAGGTGGTTTGAGAGGTAATCATCGGTGAACTACTTTGAAAAGTACTAAAAAACAAAGCTATGCAAAAATCACTGTTGTAAATTTTGAAATGCGCAAGGGGTAAAAACAAGGTAAAAGAGTTGGTACCATCCTATAGTTGACTGATGTGTTCTTCATTGTGCAATCAAAGATCTTGCTGTTATTCGTCGCAAGTTTCTTCATCCTAACAACCTTTGTGAGTTTCTTGACATGACTGATATTCATGGACATCATATTTTCCCATATGCAAAATGAGTCGACCAGTGGGTCTAAGCCTCTCATAGCAGGACCTACATGTGCAAGACCAAATTGTAAGAAACCTAAATATTAGAATGATTCCTACAACTGCACAATAATGTGCTATTAGTCAAAGGACCCTGCTTGAACAAACGTCGATGGTAAACCGCAGTGTCTCCCATTGTTTCCCAGGAACACACATAAGGAAGATCTTGATCAGGTTAACTGAGAGTTGTCATGCTATCCATAGAATATGTATTGAGTATAGCCAAATTCAATTGGTGTCACATGCATAACAATACAAAATTATACCCACAGCAAATGAAAATCAAATTGCAAAACTAAACCAAATAGTTAAATGGACAACAGACCAAATGAACCAAAGTAGTTAACTGAGCACGACATTGCAAAATAGAAACATGTACTAGAAGATAAGATAGTTAACAAAACAAAGAATGCTTGAGAACAATACTACGAAATGCAGCTATTCTTGGACCAAAGTGTTAACTGAACATTACATTTCAGAGAACCAAACTGTTAACTGAACATCAGATTGCATATTAACATTACAGAGGATAAATCAATAGAAGGCACTGGCGGTGGCCTCGAGAAAACATCACGAACTGTATTTTAAAGTAGACAACCACGTGGTGGTGTCGACGGTGGCCTCGAAGACGAGGTGCTCCTCCAAGATCTGGTGGTCGACACGCATGGCAGCCATAGCGACCTCGTTCGCGTGTGCGGCCGCATGCTACTCAGCTCCATGTTATACTGCGTGTAAAATGGCTATGGGCGACACTTAATTGGAGGAGGGGGTCGTGATTTCGATGGAAGGTGTCACTCCATTAGTCGGGGCATGTGGGACGGGAAAGGAGGAGGATGGTGTGGGTGGGTGTGGATTACCTAACCATATCGATGAGGCTGCGCAGCAAGAAGAAGGGTCGGCGGCAAGGAGGCCTCACAACAAGAACAAGGGTCGATAGCGAGGAGGCGACGCAGCAAGAAGAAGGGTCGCCGGCGAGGAGGCGGCGCTGCAACAAGAAGGGTCGCCGGCGAGGAGGCTGAGCTGCTAGTAAGTAGCAGTGAAGGTTTGAACTTGGAAAGCAAGGAGGTATAGTGGAAATGTGGCTTTTGGTAGGAGGGAGGGGCGGGGATATAGATATTTCCACGGTGGCAAAAAAATATCGCTTCATGCCACGAGAAACTGGCACGTAAGTGTGGTTCAAGCGGGGGCGGTGGACTGTAGACGATGAAGCTTCCTGCATAAGCCAGACAAGACAATGCCCCAAGATATATCGCATCCCACATGATTCTTTCTAGTAAACTATTTGTGGTATACCTGATTTTTTTCATTATGTTTTGAAAGACAAAATGGTGTTACAGAGGGAAAGTATGGTGTTTGAATTGCTAGGACATTTATGTACAGTGAACATGCAACTAGTACATGAGTATCGTGTTTAAATTTGTAATTATTCCGGGTTCATTTGGCATTTTTTTGCATTAATTGAGTTTTTGGGCATTTAATGTGCATAATTCAAATTTGAACTACAAGCACATGCTACAACGCACCAAATTTGCTGAAAATCACATGTGTGTCTTTGGGTGAATTTATAGGTCCCATGCAAGAAATGGGAGTAAAATTCAAACATCTGGGCGTCGTGGCTCGGCCAGAATGATTGAGAAACTTGGTTTTTTAATTCCTATAAATCCAAAACACGGCTGAAAATCATGAAACTTGGCATGGTGTCATGACATGGCACCAACATTCTCTAGTAAATTTTTTGGCTGTATTGGGACAAGCTTTGGTGTAAGCTTCTTGCAAACCGGAGGTTCCCTCAAGTAGGCTCGTGGTTCTGAGAGGGAACGTGTCACCTCCATGTGCGAAACGACATATGTACACTGCCTTCTCCCACCTTAATTTTTTTACACCGCCAGATTAGACCAAATAGAAGTAATGTGCTAAATTTTGGAATTATTCCGGGTTCGTTTGGCCTTTTTTATACATTAGTTGAGTTTCTGGGCATTTAATGTGCATATTTCAAATTTGAACTACAAGCACAGGCTCCAATGCACCAAAGTTGTTTGAAAAATCACATGTGTGTCCTTGGGTGAATTTCTAGGTCCCATGCAAGAGATGGGAGTGAAATTGAAACATCTGGGCGTCATGGCTCAGCCGGAAAGATTGAGAAACTTGGTTTTTTAATTCCTGTAATTGGAAAGCACGCCCGAAAATCATGAAACTTCGCATGGAGTCATGACATGGCACAAACATGTTGCGGTAATTTTTTTGGCCAAATTGGGACAAGCTTTGGTGTAAGCTTCTTGCAAACCGGAGCTTCCCTCAAGAAGGCTCGTGGTTCCGAGAGGGAACGTGTCACCTCCATGTGCGAAACGACATACGTACAGTGCCTTCTCCCGCCTTAATTTTTTACATAGCCAGATTAGACCAAATAGAAGTACTGTGCAAAATTTTGGAATTATTCCTAGTTCATTTGGCCTTTTTATACATTAATTGTGTTTCTGGGCATTTAATGTGCATAATTCAAATTTGAACTACAAGCATAGGCTCCTGTCCACCAAAGTTGTTTGAAAAATCACATGTTTGTCCTTGGGTGAATTTCTAGGTCCCATGCAAGAGATGGGAGTGAAATTCAAACATCTGGGCATCGTGTCCCGGCCGGAAAGATTGAGAAACTTGGTTTTTTAATTCCTGTAAATCCAAAACATGCCTGGAAATCATGAAACTTGGCATGGTGTCATGACATGGCACCAACATGTTGCGGTAATTTCTTTGGCCGAATTGGGACAAGCTTTGGTGTAAGCTTCTTGCAAACCGGAGCTTCCCTCAAGAAGGCCCGTGGTTCCAAGAGGGGACGTGTCACCTCCGTGTGCAAAACGACATACATACACTGCCTTCTCCCACCTTAATTTTTTACACAGCCATATTAGACCAAATAGAAGTACCATGCTAAATTTTGGAATTATTCCGGGTTCGTTTGGCCTTTTTTATACATTAATTGAGTTTCTGGGCATTTAATGTGCATAATTCATATTTGAACTACAAGCACAGGTTCCAGTGCACCAAAGTTGTTTGAAAAATCACATGTGTGTCCTTGGGTGAATTTCTAGGTATGATGCAAGATATGTGAGTGAAATTAAAACATTTGGGCGTCGTGGCACGGCCAGAAAGATTGAGAAACTTGGTTTTTTAATTCATGTAATTCCAAAACCGCCAGAGAATCATGAAACTTGGCATGGTCTCATGACATGGTACCAACATGTTGTGGTAATTTTTCTGTCTGATTTGAGAAGGCGCACACATTAACAATCAACAAAGTCATTTTGGAACAAGTGCTGTTACGTTACAAATCGGAAACACAAGTATTATTAAAACCGTGGGCATTTGACTTACCAATTACATGCGGCCACACGTCCCCTTTTATTATTGTCTAGGATGTGCCGTGTGGGTAGCTATTTGAGTACGGGAGGCGTGCGATCAAACCCCTGTGCGTGCTCATCGGGAGGAGAACCCTTTGACCGCTACCCCTCGCGCACCTCCCTCCCAATGTCTCCATTAATGGCGCCCGAGCCCCTCTTCTACGGCGTGGCTATATGTCTCACTGGACTGAGATTTAAGAGAGAAAAATGAAAATCTAAAAAAGAAAGTTTTGCATGGATCTTGATGGAAGATCCGACGGACCTATATAGCATCGACTGCGACTTATAGCAAGCATGATGAATATAAGGACGATGACATTGGATAATAATTGTCTTACATATTTAGAAACATAATTAAGAAAGCCACATGTGGCAACACCCGAAATACACAAGGGCAAAAGAAGAAGGAAGACAACGATCTGGCTCGCTGATCTCTACTTTCTTGATGCATTGCTGCAGGCGGCAGGAACTAGTCTCAGCGGTGAGTGGAGACAAGCTCTTTCTTGTCCTCAAGATGCTGCTTGAGAGCATCCACGGATTCCTCCACCAGCCTACTGCACTCGATGCGCAGCATGGCATTCTATTCCATAAGTTTCTCGAAGATGATGCCGATCCTCTTCAACAAGGCAGTGGTCTGCTCCTGCTGCTTCGCACTTCCGACGATCTTTGCCCTTAGTAGGTCGCGCTCGGCCCGGAGCTTCGCATTGCTCTCATTTAGTTGTCGGATGACGTCGGTAGACTATTCAAACAAGGCTTTCAGGTCATCCTGCAACCTTGCCCACCTGGAGAGCTGATCCATCTGCCTAAGGACAAGGGCACACATGCGCCTGTAAGAGTCATCGCCTGCCCACGAGACATTTTCCAAAGCCGCCGCGGCACGGGAGGATATCTCTGCTACATTCGCGGCACGGCGGGACATCTCTTTTGCTTCTGCGGCACGGCTAGACCAGTCTACTGCATCGACAGTGCGGCGGGTCCTCCGTGCTGCTTCGGCGGCGCGGTGGGACCTCTCTCTTGCTACGGCCGTGCAGCAGGACATGTTGGCTGCTTCACGGCGAGGAGGGACATCTCTCGTGCATCCGCTTCTAGGCTCACCTCTCCCCGGTGGCAATCTCTCAACCCAGAACTCACGCTGGCCATGGCGGACGCAAGGGAACGATGTTGAATGACTTGTTTGTTTTTGACTTTTTGTGTATGAGGAGTTGAGGAGGAATGTGCAGTCATCTTGGAGTAGTAGTATTTATAAGCGCGTAGTAATACGCTCCTAGGTCGGAAACCGTTTAGGTTTTGATTGGTGTGAACAGGTTTGCAATTCGGAATGTGACGGGACGCGGCCTCCCTGTTCTTCTAAAAAAATTGTGACGGGACGCATGCTCAAAATTTATTGACTGTTATAAGTGCGGCACTATTCCTGGAAGGCGTAACGTGGGCACGTACGCCTTCTCGGTCGCGTACGTGGTGTTTGCACCATAGGGTGCACCACAATAGGCAATGTTAGCACACGTCTTGTTCCAACAACCATGCGCACTCGTTATTACCATTGTGCACGCTTCTTTTAATTAGAATGGGTGTGCTCGTCTAGCGCGCACACGTCGATCTATCTAACTGTTTTAGTTTGTTGTGGCTAATCACAAACAGTTTATCCATGTGAAGTGTATGCCATCAATCGCAGACACTTTGATCTGGCTTACCCATTTCTGTTCTATTGCCTAATCGCAAACAGTTAATCCTTCTAAAGCATATGCCCTCAATCACACACACCTTGATCTGGCCGACTATTTGTTCTATGTTGCCTAATCACAAATAGTTCATCCGAGTGAACCGTATGATGTATATCGCACACACCTTCATCTGGCTGCTCGTTTCTTTTGTGTTGGTTAATCACAAACAGTTCATCTGAGTGAACCGTATGATGTACATCGCACATGCCTTCATCTGGCTGCCCGTTTCTTTTGTTCCTCCTCATCGAAAATGATTAATTTAACAGAACTGTATGCCCTGAATCACACACGCAACTAAAATCTGAACCGTGTTTGATGCATCCTCCATCGCAAACAATTTGCACCTTTTTTGAAGTTTTTTACACCACCGTTTGTGATTATGGCATCGCACCCAGTTTCTTTGAAGGATCTTTGATCATAGTGTTGCGTTAGCAGCATCCTCCAGTAGTGGTGAGCTCAAGCAGCTGGCGAGAGTGATGTTATTTCCCTTGGTTGGGATTTGTTACAATATTTCACTCTAAATTAAACGAATGGCAAGCCATTTGCCTTGTTTCAAAGAAAATACGGCAGTCACATCCAAGTTGAAAAGGGCAAGAGCATCTAACTCCAGCTTACAAACTGTACAAAAACACGAGGGATTAATTGTTCATCAGGTTTAGAAAAAACCTAGGTTGAAAATGGCAACAACGTCTAACTCCAGCAGTGTTTTTGGCAGTCACGGTCAAATGGATCGGTCAGGTCCATAGAATGAACATCCTGGGTCATAAAATTCACTAGATTATGACCACAATATGTTGTAAATAGAAGCCGGGCACGTTCAGAAGCTCTTTTGCCCACCAGAAACTCCGTTTTTTGCTCTTCGACATACCCATCCGTCCAAACCATGCTGCTGATAAACTTAAGCCTGATGGACAATAGTAACCTCGCATTTAGCAAGAAGAATGTGACAAATCTAGTGTTTGCATGGTTGGCTACATATCGTTCTAGCATTATTGTCTTGAATCGAATGCCATGAGAAGTGAGAAAATCCCGATGCTTACGAATCCACCGATTGGTTATAACTTTCTTACCCCGTCCTATTGCCTAAATAGACATGAAGATTGAAAATAGTTAACGTCTAAAAAAGAGAGTGGAAAGAGCAACAGTTGAACGGTTAATTCTAGTACACTATATGCGGGCTTCCAATGTGCGTGAAATTATCACCTTTATATACAAATTCTCCAGACATGGAAAGCGTTGTAGAAAGCCAATAATCTTCTTCAGATCAAAACTATTCATTTGGATACAAAAGATCTTGACAGAATGCAGCACCATTGATAGGCTATCCATGGAGAAACTCTTCATTGAGCATAGAACATAATATTAGTACACAATGTGTACTATGAGGGTATATATAACTTATGCACAGAAATTTAAAATGCAGCTTATGGTTACAAGTGTAGATGATAATATAAAGTACCTGAAGAACTATGGAGCCAAAAACCATATTGAAATGAGCACAGAGATCATGTATTGCACCCAAGGTCTCCAGTTTAGGCACAGAGAGGACGGTTATTTGTGACGCTGAATAACTAGAATCAAGGATCAACCTTTGAAGTGAAGGGGCATCTTGGATGACAAGCTACCTTTTGTCAAAAGAAATTCCAATTCTTACAAGGTTAGGCGACTTTATTTGGAGAAAACCGATTCTAACTATGAAAATAAGCATCAAGCACTCCATGGCAGGGCAATTGGAGTGGATGATGTTGTGCAATGAGGCCTCCGATATATGAACCCGCACAAGTGAAAGCTTCTTGAGAAATGGGAGTCGAAGGTTTAGTACCAGATTGTCTGGTAGGTAGCGCAGCGCAAAGGTGGCGGTGTGGAGAGAGAAGGAAAACCGCGAGATGGACATCGGTGCTGAGGGCACAGGTACATGGCGTTCGGTATCTAGTAGATGATTTCCAGGGGAATAGTAGAACTCAAGCACCTATAGTTCTATGAATTTATGGGATTTCAGCCAGGCGTCTACCGTGCAGGGCATGGTATGCATCCTCAGGTAGCATGACAGGATATAGAGCCTTTGAACAGAGCCCTATGGGAGGAGATAATGGCTCTGGGGATTTCAAAATCATTGAAGAGAGATAGCTGACAACAGTCAAGATTAAGGGGCACGGCGCGCCATAGAGGGCGCCACCGAATTGAGAGGAGTTGGGTGCGGCAGCAATCCTTGGTGGGGAGAAGTGAGATGATCTCCCCAGGATGGCGTCCGGGAGATTGCTGATGCGGTCCACCCGAGATTCTACGGGTTCCTGGGATCCGGTGGGGGCGGGGTCACCGCTTCTCCCCGCGTTGCCGGGTGCGGGATCTACAACAGTCGTCGCCGCTGGCGGGAGCCTCATCTTCTTGTCGCTGGGGTCAGCCAGCTCCATTTTCCTCGAGGGTGTCGCGCTCACGGATTTTAGCAGAGTAACGAATGACGAGCCTAGTTGTAGTGCGAGTGAAGAAGAAGGGGAGCTGGGTTTTTCTATAGTAGTGAGGAAGAAGGAGAGCTGGGGTTTTTCTGTAGTAGTGAGGAAGAACGTGTAACGCCCTCGATGCGGCTATATCTCCCACGTGTCGAAGCACGACTTAGAGGCATAACCGCATTGAAAGCAATGTCGCAAGTGAGGTAATCTTCACACAACCCATGTAATACATAAGGGAAAGAGATACATAGTTGGCTTACAATCGCCACTTCACACAATACATGAATATAACATTACATCAACCAGATACACTCAAGGTCCGACTACGGAACCAAAATAAAAGAAGACTACCTCAATGCTACACAGATCCCCGATCGACCCCAACTGGGCTCCACTACTGATCAACTGGAACGAAACAACACAAAGGACAAGACCTTCAGCGAGCTCCTCCTTGGGATTGGTTGCATCACCTGCATGGTTCATCGGCACCTGCAAACTGGTTTTGGAAGTATCTGTGAGTCACGGGGACTCAACAATCTCACACCCTCATGATCAAGACTATTTAAGCTTATAGGTAGGGTAAAAAGGTATGAGGTGGAGCTGCAGCAAGCGACTAGCATATATGGTGGCTAACATATGCAAAAGAGAGCGAGAAGAGAAGTGATCCTAAAACAAACTACGTCAAACATAACTCCAACACCGTGTTCACTTCCCGGACTCCGCCGAGAAGAGACCATCACGGTTACACACGCGGTTGGTGCATTTTAATTAAGGTAAACTTTAGGTTTTCTACAATCGGACATTAACAAATTCCCATCTACCCATAACCGCGAGCACGGCTTTCGAAAGTTCAAATCCCTGCAGGGGTGTCCCAACTTAGCCCATCACAAGCTCTCACGGTCAACGAAGGATATTCCTTCTCCCAAGACAATCCGATCAAACTCGGCATCCTGGTTACAAGACATCCTCGACAATGGTAAAACAAGTCCAACAAGACCACCCAGATGTGCCGACAAATCCCGATAGGAGCTGCACATATCTCGTTCTCAGGGCACACCGGATGAGCAAGACGTCGGGTGGGCCAGCCCAGAGTTGCCCCTGGTAGCTCCGGACATCGCTCAGTTTGGACCAACACTTAGACAAGCACTGGCCTAGGGGCGGTTAAAATAAAGATGACCCTTGGGCTAGCCTAACCCATGGGGAAAAGAGGCTAGGTGGCGAATGGTAAAATCAATGTTGGGCCTTGCTGGAGGAGTTTTATTCAAGGCGAACTTTCAAGGGTTTCCCATTATAAACCATCCGTGTAAGCAACGCAAAATCCGGGAACATAACACTGTTATGACGGAAACTAGGGCGGCGAGAGTGGAACAAAACACTAGGCATAAGGCCGAGCCTTCCACCCTTTACCAAGTATATAGATGCATTAATTAAATAAGAGATATTGTGATATCCCAACAAAATATCCATGTTCCAACAAGGAACAAACTCCAATCTTCACCTGCAACTAACAACGCTATAGGAGGGGCTGAGAAAAGCAGTAACATAGCCAAACAATGATTTGCTAGGACAAGGTGGGTTAGAGGCTTGGCTTAACAATATGGGAGGCATGATAAGCAAGTGGTAGGTATCGCAACATAGGCATAGCAAAAGAGCAAGCAACTAGCAAGCACAGATAGAAGTGATTTCGAGGGTATGGTCATCTTGCCTGAAATCCCGCAAGGAAGAAAACGAGTCTAAGAAGAAGACAAACAGACATAGTCGAACGAGTCCTCACAAATGCGACATTAGCGGAACCAACCCGAAGAAGCAACACCGGAAAGAAGCACACAACATAGAAAACAACCAACACATGAACATGGCATGATATGCGGGATGCAGTATGTGATGCATATGCATGCTTTGGAAAGGAATGATTGACACTGGCCTCAACTTGGAAATCCAAGAGTGCCACTGGAAAGGTGAGTTGATTTCGGTCGAAAGCAATATAAAGATCACCGGAATTGGACGCACGATTTGGAAATGGCAAGCAAAACAAATATGGCACCGGTCTGCGATTAACAGCAAGTAGCCTTCTAAATGCATCAAGAAAAATAAGCTACAGCACTCCAACATGACAACAAAATATATGTCAGGGATCCACTCATGAAGCTTGACAAAATATAAACACTGAGCTACGGCTGATTCAATCAATAGCAGGTTCAAACAAGCATGTCAAAAGTGCAAACGATAACAGGTTTCAGACTTTAGGGCGTGAAAACTACATGCTACAGGAACATATCATGGCAAAGAAAGGCATGCCATGAAGCTACTCTAAGCATGTAACAAAAGTCCCTTAGTTACCATGAGCCAAAAGGGATCATAAAATACAATTGCAAGCATTTGAACATAGCAAAAACATAAACAGATTCAGACTTAGTGAAAAACTGGAGCATGCAAAACAGATTAACAAGTAGGCATGTTAACAAGCTCGATGCACTCACTACAAAGCATGGCATGACAAACTAAGCGTACACCCAGCAATTAGACATGGCATAGAAGCTAGACATGGCAAGAACAACAACATAGCATGCACGGATCAACAACAATAAGCTCGGCAAAATCGCTAAACATGTTAACAATCTGCTAGGAACAATTTATAGCAAACATAGATCTCGATTGACTCAAGCTAGGATGCTCTATAAAGGCAAACAAATACATGGATGGATAGAGCACCAAAATATTAACAAAACATCCTTACTGATCATCCTCAAAAGAGGCACGGATCACTAGGAAATAACATGAACATATGGCATAAAAATAAAGACAGGGCAAGGACTTAATGAAATTCTAAGTCCCTGAAATCACCATCATTGAGTAAGCTACTTTGCATGCTTGTGCTAGTCACCACAAAGATCACAAAAATACATGGCATACACCCCTGTAAATATGGCATGGCATATTACAAAACACATGTAGAGCTCAGGATCATAGCATGCACACATTAATCATGGCAAAAATTACAAAAGTGCATTTGCTGAAAAAGACCTGACCTAATCATCACATAGCCCTCTTCCAACAGCATTTCGGGCATCAAGATGAGCTCAAATGAAAATGATGCAATGAGATGAAATGATGTACTCGTCGAGACGAACATTTTGATATGCTACACGCACGAATCCGAACTACGATGAGGAAGTTATGATGCGTTGAAATATGCCAAAAGATTAGGGTTCGAAGGGAAAAAATCAACCGGGGGATGGATCCAGATCCAGATCGGGCACGTGGATCGAAGTTCACCGGAATCCGTGCGGGATCGCCGGAGAAGACGAGGAAGAGGCGGCCGGAGGTCGAGGAAGTCGCTGGAGTGAGGAGGGGCGACGGGCGCGGCGTCGCGGAGGAGCGGTGGAGCTCCGGGCGGCAAGGCGCGGGCCAGCCATGGCGGTGGAGCAGCACGCCGACGACGAGACCCAGCGGTGAGGGGAGGCGCGGCCACGTCGGGGGCTCACCGGAGACGGGCGGCCGGCAGAGACGAAGGGGCGGCGTGCGGGACGACGAGGATGGGCGGCGCCGGCGACGAGGCTCGGAGGCGGCGCGGGCATCTTCCGGTGGTGGCGGCGGCGGCCGGCACAACTCCGGCGGCCGAAAACAGAGAAGACGGCGGTTGGCGCGCGCGGGGTCCTTCGTGGGTGGCGGCGGCGGTGGTTGGGCCCCGCGGGCCCGATCCGGGCTGCGCGGGCCGTCGGTGGGGACGACGGGCGTGGGACACGTGGCACGTTGCCACTGGCCAGGAGCGGCGGCGGGATTTCGTCCGGCGGCGTGCGGGGGGGGGGGGGGATTTTAGGGTTTCATCTGCGGAAATTTTGGAGGGGATCACATATATATATAGGTAGAGGGAGCTAGGAGAGTCCAAATGAGGTGCGGTTTTCGGCCACGCGATCGTGATCGAACGACCGAGATAATGGAGGGGGTTTAGGTGAGTTTTGGGCCACTTTGAAGGGGTGTTGGGCTGCAACACGCACGAGGCCTTTTCGGTTCCTCGGTTAACCGTTGGAGTAACAAACGAAGTCCAAATGGCACGAAACTTGACAGGCGGTCTACCGGCAGTAAACCAAGGCCGCATGACAAGTCTCGGTCCAATCCGAAAACGTTTAACACCCGCACACGAAAAGAGGTAGAAAGGGACACCGGGTGACATAGGAGCGCCAGATTGCAAAACGGACAACGGGGAAAATGCTCGGATGCTTAAGACGAACATGTATGAAAATGTAATGCACATGATGACATGATATGAGATGCATGACACGCAAGCAATGACGTGGCAACAATAGCGAATAACTGGAAGACACCTAGCACATCGGTCTTGGGGCGTTACAGAAGGGGAGCTGGGGTTTTCTGTAGGAGTGAGGTGAGGAATTTGGGGGTACGAGTGGAGCGAGCTGACGTGAGGTGGGTGGGAGTGAGGAGGACGAAGAGCACCCATGTTTTTGGGGGGGGGGTGCTGGGTGTGGGTAGCGCCTCTCATTAAGTAAATATATGGGCTTTTGAATTGATTTTATTATTTACTAGGGTGGATGGGCTGTTTTGTCTTGGGCCTAGAGAAACAATTACTACTAGTATAGTGGACACACTCTACAGCTACCTAGTAAAACAATTACCACTAGTACAGTGGATACACCGCTTCTGGCTCCTCCTAGGTCATCAAAACGTCTGCCTCTACTGAATGCGGTTTTACTTTTGTTCACCAACATGCTGGCCATGCCGCACGCGGGCCCAAATGCCATCGACCAAATTAGAAGGTTGTATGCAGGTGGAGAGTCACCCCGGTCGTAGCACGGTAGTGACGAGCCATCATATCACAAAACCCCACCTCCCCGCAGTCTAAGTTTGACAAACGAAGAAACCATCATTTCACTCTTAGCTAAATCCCCTTCTCCCTCACCATCTTCAAGAAAGCCAACACTCGCATATGCCACTGTTCTTCTCTCCCAACGAAGGGAAGGTATGCGGATCCGTGATATTTGTATATTTTTGTTCATAGAAAAAAAGAACTTTTTGCAAAGCAGTAACTGATCCTCACTCTCTTTTTTGTTTCCTTGTCATTGCGATTGTGTTTTCCATTCAGTGGTCTCCTAGTATTCGTCAGTTTCATGATCGACCAAGGAGAACCAGGAAAAGATCTACCGATGTTGGAGCAGACGCGGGAGGCTGATCCCCACGAGACATAGGGCTCCAAGAAGATGGAGGCAGCCACTGAGCCGACCCCAGATACGCTCATGGCACTACTGAGATGGTCAACGCCCCGTTTGAGGTTACAGCCCCCGTGGCACTACATGAGCAGTTTTCCCCCTTCGAGGTGATTTTCTTCTTTGTCGATCTCGATTGTGGTTTCTCATCTAAGTATGTGATGATTAATAATGCAAAAAATTATTAGTTTCGATTCCATGTAATACATAGTGGTTCAAATGACTTGTTGAGGGAGTCCTGGATTAGGGGGTCTCCGGACAGCCGGACTATATCCTTTGGCCGGACTGTTGGACTTTGAAGATACAAGATTGAAGACTTCGTCCCGTGTCCGGATGGGACTCTCCTTGGCGTGGAAGGCAAGCTAGGAAATACGGATATGTAGATATCCTCCCTTATAACCGACTCCGTGTAACCCTAGCCCCCTCCGATGTCTATATAAACCGGAGGGTTTAGTCCGTAGGACAACATACAATCACACCATAGGCTAGCTTCTAGGGTTTAGCCTCTACGATCTCGTGGTAGATCAACTCTTGTAATACTCATATCATCAAGAACAATCAAGGAGGACGTAGGGTATTACCTCCATAAAGAGGGCCCGAACCTGGGGTAAACATCGTGTCCCCTGCCTCCTGTTACCATCCACCTTAGACGCACAGTTCAGGACCGCCTACTCGAGATCCACCGGTTTTGACACCGACATTGGTGCTTTCATTGAGAGTTCCATTGTGTCGTCACCATAAGGCTTGATGGCTCCTTCGATCATCGGTAGCGATGCGGTCCAGGGTGTGGTTTTCCTCCCGAGACAGATCTTTGTATTTGGCGGCTTCACACTGCGGGCCAATTCGCTTGGCCATCTGGAGCAGATCAACAGCTACGCCCCTGGCCATCAGGCCAGATTCAGAAACTTAAACCACACTACCGACATCCACGGAGACTTGATCTTCAACAGATTCGAGCCCATGTCAGGTGCGCTGCACAGTCACGACGAGCATGACGTAACTCTACCGTCAGACAGTGTTCGGGAGATCGCATCTGCAACTACTCCGGCCGTCAATCCGGAGCAAATTGCGACATTCGAGAGCGGAGGGATAGACCCCGCCATGGAGGCTGCACTCTCCATGGCAATAGAGCTGGATACTGACTTCACCCCTTACGAGAGCAATGTCGCCGAACCACTGGATTCACCTCCGGCCATGGACTCAGAGCCGCTTACATCTGTGCCCGTCGAATCTGACTGGGCGCCGATCATGGAGTTCACCTCTGCGGATATCTTTCAGCACTCGCCCTTCGGCGATGTGTTAAATTCATTGAGGTCTCTCTCCCTGTCAGGAGAACCTTGGCCGAACTATGTACGGCTAGAATGGGATGCGGACGACGAAGAAATTCGCTGCCCACCCACCACCCACTTAGTAACCACTGTCGACGATTTAACCGACATGCTCGACATCGACTCCGAAGACATCGACGGTATGGACGACGATGCAGGAACCACCGCCCACAGGGTGCTGGACCGCTACCTCATCATACGACATATATATGGTGGACACTCCTAAAGAAGGCAATGGTGATGAGACAGCGGAGCATGACCCCTCCAAGAAGCAACCCAAGCGCCGACGTCAGTGGCGCCGCTCTAAGTCCCGCCACAGCAAATGTAGTGATACCGGCACGAGAGATAATAACACTCCAGATAGTGCCAAAGACAACCACAATCCCCTCCAGCACGATGTAGAGCTGGAGGATGAACAAGCCAGCCCTCTAGAGCAGGCAGCAGATGGAGAACCAGAGGAGGACAATTACATGCCTCTCTCCGAAGACGAGGCAAGCCTCGACGACGAAGAATTTATTGTGCCTGAGGACCCCGTAGAACAGGAGCGCTTCAAGCGCCGGCTTATGGCCACAACAAATAGCCTGAAGAAAAAGCAACAACAGCTTCAAGCTGATCAAGACTTGCTAGCAGACAGATGGACCGAAGTCCTTGCAGCCGAGGAATATGAACTCGAGCACCCCTCCAAGAGTTACCCAAAACGCAGGTTGCTACCTCACCTTGAGGAGGAAGCATTGAAACCTCATTCACCAATGTATGATGCGGCTGACCGGCCACTGCGTGGCCAAGCCAGAGAGGCGTTTCATCCTGAAGTTCAGCCTGCACCCCGCCGCCACTGAATCAAAAATACCATGGCCCGTGGCAACACACGGGACCTCGGAGACGTATTGGACAGTAAGGCAAAACTTGCAAGGTCAATATACGGGTCATGGGAACGCGCGCCAACATGAGACGATGATCGTCGCGCCGGATACACCAAAAGCAAATCTGGCCGGGCCGAATACAGCAGACAAGACTCATATGAACTGCGTCGGGATATAGCCCGGCATAGAGGCGCCGCACACCCCCTATGTTTCACTGATGAAGTTATGGATCACGAATTCCCGTAGGGTTTCAAACCCGTAAATATTGAATCATATGATGGTACAACAGATCCCGCTGTATGGATTGAGGATTTCCTCCTTCACATCCACATGGCTCGCGGTGATGATCTACATGCCATCAAGTACCTCCAACTAAATCTCAAAGGACCAGCTCGGCATTGGCTGAATAGCTTGGCAGCAGATTTCGTCGGCAGTTGGGAGTATCTGGAAGACGCATTCCTTGACAACTTCCAGGGCACTTATGTGCGACCACCGGATGCTGATGACTTGAGCCATATAACTCAGCAGCCAGGGGAATCGGCCAGACAATTCTGGACTCGGCTCCTGACTAAGAAAACCCAAATTGTCGACTGTCTGGGCGCAGAGGCCCTAGCGGCATTCAAGCACAACATCCGTGATGAGTGGCTTGCCCGCCACCTTGGCCAGGAGAAGCCGAAGTCTATGGCAGCCCTCACGACACTCATGACCCGCTTTTGCACGGGCGAGGATAGCTGGCTGGCTCGCAACAATAACACATCGAGGAATCCGGGCACTTTGGATACCAAAGATGCCAACGGTAGACAACGTCGTAATAGACCAAAGCGCTGCAATAACGGCGACAACTCTAAGGATACGGCAGTCAATGCCGGATTCAGAGGCTCTAGATCCGGTCAGCGGAAAAATCCATTTAAAAGAAGTACTCTGGCTCCGTCTAGTTTGGATCTCATACTAGATCGCTCGTGTCAAATCCACGGCACCCCCGACAAGCCAGCCAATCACACCAACAGAGAATGTTGGGTGTTCAAGAAGGTCGGCAAGTTAAATGCCGAAAACAAGGACAAGGGGCTGCATAGTGATGACGAGGAGGAGCCCCGGCTGCCGAACACGGGAGGACAGAAGGGGTTCCCTCCACAAGTGAAGATGGTGAACATGATATACGCTACCCACATTCCCAAGAGGGAGCGGAAGCGTGCACTAAGGGACGTTGTCGGTGTCAAAACCGGCAGATCTCGGGTAGGGGGTCCCGAACTGTGCGTTTAAGGCAGATGGTAACAGGAGGCAGGGAACATGATGTTTTACCCAGGTTCGGGCCCTCTTGATGGAGGTAAAACCCTACGTCCTGCTTGATTTATTCTTGATGATATGAGTATTACAAGAGTTAATCTACCACGAGATCGGAGAGGCTAACCCTACAAGCTAGCCTATGGTATGATTGTATGTTGTCCTACGGACTAAAACCCTCCGGTTTATATAGACACTGGAGGGGGATAGGGTTACACAAGTTCGGTTACAAAGGAGGAGATATCCATATCCGTACTGCCTAGCTTGCCTTCCACGACAAGTAGAGTTCCATCCGGACACGAGACAAAGTCTTCAATCTTGTATCTTCATAGTCCATCAGTCCGACCAAAGGATATAATCCGGCTATCCAGATACCCCCTAATCCAGGACTCCCTCAGTAGCCCCCGAACCAGGCTTCAATGACGATGAGTCCGGCGCGTAGTGTTGTCTTCGGCATTGCAAGGCGGGTTCTTCTCCATATTTTGAACGTTTGTAAAGCAGTGTCCGGTCAAATAAATGTTTGGACCTCTTGGCTTCTGTGCCCAATAAGGGTTATCTGCCACGCGTCGAATGAATACGAGGCGCCAGGGCATTTTTACATTCGCCCCCCTAGCTAGATAAATAAATTGTCTGTTAAAGGGATGGGATTCTTAGATCCGATCCATACCATCCTCCCCCAGCGAGAATCCATCAGAGCGCGTTTCGGAAAGATCCATTCCAGCATGGCCAACCTCCGCAGCTCCACCTCCCGCCCCCGTAGCCCTAAGCCAGGTGATTGGGAGAGGTGTTCAGTCCCGCACAGTCGATTAGCCAAACTACAGACTAAGGCATTTCTCCCTCCGGCGTATATGGTGCCGGTTCAAGTCGGGCTTGCCACCTATAATGGCGGGGAGCAAGCGAGAGCTTTCCCTGTCCCTCTATGGGGGAGTGGGTCTACCTTGTTCCTTATTTATTAAGGGGACTCGGATTTCCAATTGATCCGTTCCTCCGTGGGCTCCTGGAGTTCTACGGCCTCCAATTACACAATTTCACCCTGCCTCCATTCTACATATCGCCGGCTATGTCGCTCTCTGCTAATTGTTCTTGGGCTGCGAGGCTCACTTCGAGCTGTGGAAAAGGCTATTTTGCCTCGTCCCTCGCACACAGAGGGGGTCACTTTATCAAGTGGGCGGAGCCAAAATATGGCGCATCGCCGGTACCAGATATCTGTTCGGTACCCCAAAGAAGTCGTCCGAAGATTGGCCTTCAGAATGGTTTTATATGGAGGACGTTCCCCTTCCGGATCCTATTCGGCGGGGTCTTCCTAAGTTCAACAATGCTCCTCTGAAGAAACGCCAAAGTTGGTGCCCACGGATCCCCTAGGTGGAACACAATGGAGAAGTCCTCTATCTGATGAACCAGATTAAAGCACTGGCTCAATCAGGATTGAAAGTAATCGAAGTTATGTCGATTTGCATAATGTGGGGAGTGCAACCACTTCAATATCGTGGGCATCCCTTGTGGTGTTTTAACGGGGCGGATGATACCACCCGCTGCGGGCGTAAGGGTCCGGACAATGCTGCCGCTTTAGCAAAAATTCTGTCTGAATTGTTCAAGGGAGAGGAAGAGCAGTTCATCCGCATCAAGCGACGGGATGGAATCTCCATGTACAATCCTCCAAGCTGGGTAAGTTATATCTCCTTACTCCCATTTTTCCCGCATTCTTTGTCGTAAGTATTCACCTTGCCACTTTGCAGCAGGAACTGCGAAAAGCCATAAAGGAGGTCAGCAGCCCTTCTCCACAACCAGAGGACCCTGACCGGGCCCTCGACTCCAGACTTGAAGAAGATCTGGTTATATTCGTGGAGCTAATAGACCGGCAGTTCTATCAGTTAAGCTGTGATGATGCCATGGTGGCCATTACGGCCGACTATCCCGAACTGCTTCCAGCATCGCACGTAAGAAAAACGAAAAATCCCAACTCCAAAAACTAGGATCCCCTTTTAGACACTTCACCTACCATACACATATGGCATTTTTAGAGGGAAGGCATTCGGGACACCCTGCCGAACCCGCAGCAACTCGCCAACAAGAGGCACCGAGGCCGGGTAGGCCAAAAAGGAAGGAGGACAGGACGGAGATGCCGGTGCAAAGGTATAACAATAACCCTGCTCCGTGGTTGTCGTCTTTCTCGAAATGTAATGACGCCCGTGCTTCTTTAACAGAAAAAACGCTCGCCGGAATATGTTCGACGATGTTGCTAATCACATTTCCACCAGTCGGGCGCCAGGACCGGACATAGAGGCAGAAGCCGATATGGGGCGGGCGCCAGATGACCCCCCTACAGAGGATGCAGATAGATTATCCGCTACAAACTCAGAAGTGGAAAGCGCCATGAATCATAGGCGCCGCCGGGCCGTACTCCGTGACGCTTGTTTCTCACTAGAGGCATTTGATGCCTTCAATGCTGGAGAGGCGTACCTCCGTGGTACTCAAGATGGTCTAGCCAGAGCCACGTATCAGTATGTAAAGGATGTACGGGTAAGTAAATCTGACGATTTATATGTATCAGTAGCCCCTGAGACTTGAAATAGTTAGCAGAACTGATTTAAGGATCATCTTTATTGTGTAGGTTCTTACAGAGAAGAATACTAGGATGTCTCAGGAGCTGGAGGAATGCAAGACCCAACTACGGGCCACTGTTGCCGCATTGCAGGAACCGAAAAAGTCTCCCACTGGTAACATTTACATTAAAGAATGATGGTTACCACATAGTGTGCGGCGTGGCTGCAGATCTAACAATAGATGTTGCAGATGAATCTGGAGAATATCCGGAGGACCAGCATGTCGTGCGACAGCAAGAGCCTAGCAAACGCGTGCTGACTGAGGTTAGGCGGGAGAAAAACAATCTCCAAGACGCCAATATCAAGATGATCGTGGAACTAAAAGACGTTCGAGCCCAGCTTGCAGACTCCGAGAGGAGAATAAGCGGCTTCGGCGTGGCATTTTCAGTAAGTGCTTGAACGAATCCTTTTGAAGGACTTCGGCGAAGAAGCCGACTAACAGCGTTATGTATGTAGGTATGCTGACGGGTCGTCCCATGGAGGAAGTGCCCGGGTCTGCGGGTGATCTTCTGTCCGAGCTCTCACATCTGCACGAACAAGTTCGGCAGGTGATGCAAGGTGTTACCCATGCCTTGTGGCCATCCGTGTCCTTGCCAGAGAAGCCTAGGCCATGGTGAAGACGCGGTATATCAAGGCTGACCCAAATCACATGGCCGAGGTCAGACCTGTGGGGCCCGACGGAAAAGAGATCCCCGTTAGCTTAGTTTATGGGCAAGTAGAATTAGCCGCAAAGTATTCCCAATAGGATTGTAGGCTAGACCGCATGTTGGATGGTATAGAAGAGGAATTTAGTCAGTCTACATGACTATGTAATTAAAACGACATGTATAATGCCTGCTAGCTGGATTGAAGATCATTTGTCATGGCAGACCTTTTCGCTTCAACCTCAGGACCCGGTAGTCTGGAGTGTATCTGAATACCCACTCAGTTATATAAGAACCGGTGTATGCGTGGAGACCAGGCGTAGGGGTCATTAGTGCTTGAACAGACAAGTGCCCGACTAGTTATGTTATATTACATGGGTAGTAAGAAACATCTTCCAGGGAGAATAGTTCCGTCAAGGGTTCCTTTCCCTGGGTAAGCATGCCCTAAAGTGCATGTCCGGACTGCGATAGGAAACGCAGGAAAAACATCTGGTGGTAGATATGGAAAATAAATAAAAATCATCTTTGGTTCACCGACCGAATATTCCCTTAAGAATGCTAGCTTTTGGCTTCACCCAGTCTGAGGTACACTTCCGGCTGACTCAGCAGTAACAATCGCAGAGGTGCTCCCCTTATGCCCTAGCTGAATTAACGAGAACGTAGGGCATAAATACAAGAGCCAGGCAACCTAGCTTGGCCAAAACTTAAGTCATATCGATGCATATAATGGCGAAAAAAGGTACATGCGGAAGTATAACTCATGTGCGGGGCGTGGGGCCCAGATAAATAATTAAACCTTTGTGAAAGAAGCCCCCAGGTATGATGAGCGCGGCTAGCGCATCTATAATGTGCAAGCGAGGCACAAGTTGGCCCTTGAAGGACTAGAGAAAGAAAAAAAGAAAGAAAGAAATAAAAACAAGATAGGTAATGTATATGCAAAAAATGGACAGAGGAAGGGGACGAACATAGAGTCCGGCGCTAGGCATAGAATCTTCGGAGCCTGGCCGCGTTCCATGGGTTTGGCTCGAGTCGATTAGTCGATGCATCCCATAGTCGGTATACTCCACCAGTCAAAACTTGGTCAATAATGAAGGGACCTTCCCATTTGGGCTCGAGCTTGTTCTTTTTCTTATCCGGCAGGCGTAGAACTAGTTCGCCAACGTTATAAATTTTGGCCCGCACTTCTCTGCTTTGGTATCTGCGAGCCTGTTGCTGATAAAATGCGGAACGGGCTTTTGCTACGTCGCACTCCTCCTCCAGGGTGTCCAGAATGTCCTGCCGATCGAGCTCGGCTTCTCTTTCTTTGTACATGCGCACTCGAGGTGAGTCATGAATTATGTCACAGGGCAAGACTGCCTCTGTGCCGTACACCATAAAGAAGGGTGTATATCCGGTACTACGATTCGGCGTGGTCCGCAGCCCCCAGAGTACGGAGTTGAGCTCCTCTACCCAGTGCATGTTAGACTCCGTTAAGGAATGCACTAATCTGGGTTTAATGCTGCTCATTATAAGACTATTTGCCCGCTCAACTTGGCTGTTGGTTTGTGGGTGATAGACTGAAGCATAATCGAGCTTGATGCCCATTTTGCTGCACTAGAGTTTTACCTCATCGGCCGTGAAGTTCATGCCGTTGTTAGTGATGATGCTATGGGGGACGCCATAACGGTGTACGACCCCGGATATGAAGTCTATCACCAGTCCGGATTCGGCTGTTTTAACAGGTTTGGCCTCTATCCATTTGGTGAATTTATCCACCATGACCAGTAAGTATTTTTTCTTGTGGGTTCCCCCTTTAAGGGGTCCAACCATGTCAAGCCCCCAGACTGCGAAGGGCCACGTAATGGGGATTGTTTGGAGGGCGGTGGGTGGCATGTGGCTTTGATTTGCAAAGAGCTGGCAACCGGCGCAACGTTGGACCAAGTCCTGTGCATCTTCCAGGGCCGTTGGCCAATAGAATCATGTACGGAAGGCCTTACTTACAAGAGCCTGGGCTGCGGCATGGTGACCGCCGAGTCTGGCGTGAATTTCTGCCAAAAGGTTCGGCCCTTCCTCTTCGGAGATGCATCTTTGAAGGACTCCGGTAGTGCTTTTTTTTGTATAATTCTCCCTCATGGACCATGTAGGCCTTGGATCGCCGCACAATGCAGCATGCCGCATTTTGGTCCTCTGGAAGTTCCTGGCTAGTTAGGTAGGCCAGGAATGGTTCTATCCACGGGGCAATGATGGCCATTATTACGTGGGCTAAAGGTGTTATTTCGGTGGCGGAGCCTCCGAATGTGTCAGAGTGTTCGGTATCGAGTATTTTGGCCAGGTCCGGACTATTGTTACCGGTGTCCCCTTCCCATACTACGGATGGCTTGAACAGCCTCTCCAGAAATATGTTGGGGGGACCGCATCATGTTTTGCACCGATGCGGGCGAGGATATCCACCGCCTGATTGTTTTCCCGAGCCACATGGTGAAATTCGAGCACCTCGAACCGAGCTGACATTTTTAGGATGGCGTTTTGATAGGCCGCCATTTTTAGATCCTTGGCGTCAAAGTCTCCATTTATTTGGGATATTGCGAGGTTTGAATCCCCACGCACCTCCAAGCGTTGAATGCCCATGGAGACTGCCATCCGAAGACCATGCAACAGAGCTTCATATTCGGCTGCGTTGTTGGAGTCTGTGTACAATATTTGCAGTATGTACTGAACGGTATCTCCGGTTGGGGACGTCAGGACGATGCCAGCCCCTAGACCAACCATCATTTTAGAACCGTCTAAGTGCATGATCCAATTGTAGTATGCGCCGTACTCTTTAGGGAGTTCGGCCTCCGTCCATTCGGCGATAAAGTCGGCCAATACTTGCTACTTAATGGCTCACCGAGGTTTGTATGTTATGTCGAATGGGAGGAGATCAATGGCTCATTTGGCAATCCGGCCCGTAGCGTCGTGGTTGTTTATAATATCATTAAGTGGCACTTCCGAGGCTACTGTAATCGAACACTCTTGAAAGTAGTGTCGTAGCTTCCGGGATGCCATGAATACCGCATAGGCTATCTTTTGATAATGTGGGTACCGTGATTTGCAAGGAGTGAGGACAGTGGATACTTAGTATACCGGCTTTTGAAGAGGGAATTTATGTCCGTCAGCTTCTCCTTCAACGACGAGCACTGCACTTACAACTTGATGAGTTGCCGCAACGTACAACAGCATTGGTTCGCCGATGTTTGGCGTGGCCAAGATTGGGTTGGTTGCCAAAATGGCCTTTATTTCTTCCAATCTGGCTGTGGCAGCGTCCGTCCACTCGAAGTGTTCGGTGCGCTGAAGGAGGCGATAAAGGGGTAAAGCCTTTTCTCCTAAGCGGGAGATAAAGCGGCTTAGAGCCGCCATGCATCCAGTTAACCTCTGGATTTGTTTGAAATCTATTGGGGTAGCCAACTGTGACAAAGCTCGGATTTTGGCCAGAATTGCTGTTTTTTGCCTATTTCAGTGTTTCGAAGAAACGAAATATCAAACGGAGTCCAAACATAATAAAACTTCCGGGAACATGATTTTCTCACCAAACGTGATCCAGGAGACTTGGACCCTGGTCCAAGGAACAAAAGAGGCAGTCACGAGGGTGGGGGCGCGCCCCCCTAAGGCACGCCCCTGCCTCCTGGGCCCCTCGGTGCTCCTCCGGCGTACTCCTTCCTCCTATATATACCTACGTACCCCCAAACGATCAGAACAGGAGCCAAAAACCTAATCCCACCACCATAACTTTCTGTATCCACGAGATCCCATCTTGGGGCCTATTCCGGAGCTCCGCAGGAAGAGGGCCGTCATCACGGAGGGCTTGTACATCATCATGGCCTCTCCGATGAAGTGTGAGTAGTTTACCTCAGACCTTCAGGTCCATAGTTAGTAGCTAGATGGCTTCTTCTCTCTCTTTGAATCTCAATACAAAGTTCTCCCCCTCTCTTGTGGAGATCTATTCGATGTAATCTTCTTTTTGCGGTGTGTCTGTTGAGACCGATGAATTGTGGGTTTACGATCAAGTATATCTATGAATAATATTTGAATCTTCTCTGAATCCTCTTATGTATGAATGGTTATCTTTGCAAGTCTCTTCGAATTATCCGTTTGGTTTGGCCAAATAGATTGGTAGCTCTTGCCATGGGAGAAGTGCTTAGCTTTGGGTTCGATCTTGCGGTGTCCTTTCCCAGTGACAGAAGGGGCAGCAAGGCACATATTGCATCGTTGCCATCGAGGATAACAAGATGGGGTTTATTTCATATTGCATGAATTCATCTCTCTACATCATGTCATCTTGCTTAAGGCGTTACTCTGATTTTGACTTAATACTCTAGATGCATGTTGGATAGCGGTCGATGAGTGGAGTAATAGTAGTAGATGCAGAATCGTTTCGGTCTACTTGTCACAGACGTGATGCCTATATACATGATCATGCCTAGATATTCTTATAACTATGCTCAATTCTGTCAATTGCTTAACAGTAATTTGTTCACCCACCATAGAATACTTATGGTCTTGAGAGAAGCCACTAGTGAAACCTATGGCCCCCGGGTCTATTCTCATCATATCAATCTCCATCACTTTAATCTTGCTTTGCTTTTTTACTTTGCCTTTACTTTTTACTTTGCATCTTTATACCAAAAATACCAAAAATATTATATCTATCAGATCTCACTCTCGTAGGTGACCGTAAAGGGATTGACAACCCATAATCGCGTTGGTTGCGAGTAGCTATCGTTTTGTGCAGGTACGAGGTACTTGAGCGTGGCCTCCTACGGGATTGATACCTTGGTTCTCAAAAACTGAGGGAAATACTTATGCTACTCTGCTGCATCATCCCTTCCTCTTCGGGGAAAACCAACGCAAGCTCAAGACGTAGAAAGAAGGATTTCTGGCGCCGTTGCCAGGGAGTCTACGCAAAAAGTCAACATACCAAGTACCCATCACAATCCCTATCTCTCGCATTACATTATTTGCTATTTGCCTCTCGTTTTCCTCTCCTCCCTAATTCACCCTTGTCGTTTTATTCGCCCTCTCTCTCTCTATCCTCCCTCTCTATTTGCCTCTTTTGCCCGCTTGCTCTTGTTTGCTTGTGTGCTAGTTTGCTTGTTTGTCGCGATGGCTCAAGATAATACCAAATTATGTGACTTCACCAATACCAATAATAATGATTTCCTTAGCACTCTGATTGCTCCTCTTACCGGTGCTGAATCTTGTGAAATTAATACTGCTTTGTTGAATCTTGTTATGAAAGATCAATTCGCCGGCCTTCCTAGTGAAGATGCCGCTACTCATCTGAATAGCTTCGTTGATTTATGTGATATGCAAAAGAAAAAAGATGTCAATAATGATGTCATTAAATTGAAGCTATTTCCTTTTTCGCTTAGAGATCGTGCTAAAGCTTGGTTTTCGTCTTTGCCTAATAATAGTATTGATTCATGGAACAAGTGCAAAGATGCTTTTATCTCTAAGTATTTTCCTCCCGCTAAGATCATCTCTCTTAGAAATGATATTATGAACTTTAAAAAACTTGATCATGAACATGTTGGACAAGCTTGGGAGAGAATGAACTTAATGATACATAATTGCCCTACTCATGGTTTGAATTTGTGGATGATCATACAAAATTTTTATGCCGGATTGAATTTTGCTTCTAGAAATCTTTTAGATTCAGCCGCGAGAGGCACTTTTATGGAAACCACTTTAGGAGATGCTACCAAACTCCTAGATAATATTATGGTTAATTATTCTCAATGGCATACTGAAAGATCTTCTAATAAAAAAGTGCATGGGATAGAAGAAATCAATGTGTTGAGTGGAAAGATGGATGAACTTATGAAATTATTTGCTAGTAAGAGTGTTTCTTCTGATCCTAATGATATGCCTTTGTCTACTTTGATTGAGAATAACAATGAATCTATGGATGTGAATTTTGTTGGTAGGAATAATTTTTGTAACAACGCTGATAGAGGGAATTTTAACCCTAGGCCATATCCTAGTAATCCTTCTAATAATTATGGGAATTCTTACAACAACTCTTATGGAAATTATAATAAGATGCCCTTTGAATTTGAGAATAGTGTTAAAGAGTTTATGAATTCACAAAATAATTTTAATGCTTTGCTTGAAGAGAAATTTCTTAAAGTTGATGATTTGGCTAGAAACGTTGATAGAATTGCTCTTGAGATTGATTCTTTAAAGCTTAGATCTATTCCTCCTAAGCATGATATAAATGAGTCTCTCAAAGCCATGAGAATTTCCATTGATGAGTGCAAGGAAAGAACCGCTAGGATGCGTGCTTCCAAAGATGTCTTTATTAAAGCGTGTTCTTCCAAATCCTATGAAAATCAAGATGAAGATCTAAAAGTTATTGATGTGTCTCCAATTAAATCTTTATTTTGCAATATGAATCTTGATGGAACTGAATATGATCTTCCTTTACCTAGAAGGTGTTCTAAAAATTAGGAGTATTTAGATCTTAATGATGAAATTGATGAAAGTGGGATTGAAAGAAATAAAAATCTAGATGTTCTACATTGGATTTCAAGGAATTTAATTATGAAAGTTGCTCTTTAATTGATTGTATTTCCTTGTTGCAATCCGTGCTAAATTCTCCACATGCTTATAGTCAAAATAAAGCCTTCACCGAACATATTGTTGATGTCTTGATGCAATCTTATGAATAAAAACTTGAGTTGAAAGTTTCTATCCCTAGAAAACTCTATGTTGAGTGGGAACAATCTATTAAAATTAAAATTAAAGATCATGAGTTTTATGCTTTGTGTGATTTGGGTGCTAGTGTCTCTACTATTCCCAAGACTGTGTGATTTACTAGATTTCCGTAATTTTGATGATTGCTCTCTAAACTTGCATCTTGCGGATTCCACTATTAAGAAACATATGGAAAGGATTAATGATGTTCTTATTGTTGTAAATAGGAATTATGTGCCCATAGATTTCATTGTTCTTGATATAGATTGCAATCCTTCTTGCCCTATTATTTTGGTAGACCTTCCCTTAGAACGGTTGGTGCGATTATTGATATGAAGGAAGGGAATATTAGATTTGAATTTCCATTAAAAAAGGGCATGGAACACTTTCCTAAGAGCCACTTATGGATTGCCTACCAAAGATGGCAATACCTAGATCTATCCTCGCTTTTATGCCTAGCTAGGTGCGTTAAACGATAGCGCTTGTTGGGAGGCAACCCGATTTTATTTTTATTCCTTGCTTTTTGCTCCTGCTTAGTAATAAATAAATTATTTATCCTCTGTTTTGGTTGTGTTTTTTGTGTTTAATTAGTGTCTGTGCCAAGTAGAACCGTTGGGAAGACTTGGGGAAAGTCTTGTTGAACTTGCTGTAAAAAACAGAAACTTTAGCACTCACGAGAACTGCTGTCATTTTTATTTGAAGAGTGCTATTAGTTAATTATTTTTTCAGATGATTAATAGATAAATTCCTCACGTCCAGCAGTTTAGTTTAGAATTTTTGGTGTTCCAGATCTTGCGCTAGCTACAGATTACTACAGACTGTTCTGTTTTTGACAGATTCTGTTTTTCGTGTGTTGTTTGCTTATTTTGATGAATCTATGGCTAGTAAAATAGTTTATAATCCATAGAGAAGTTGTAATACAGTAGGTTTAACACCAATATAAATAAATAATGAGTTCATTACAGTACCTTGAAGTGGTCTTTTGTTTTCTTTCGCTAACGGAGCTCATGAGTTTTCTATTTTGAGTTTTGTGTTGTGAAGTTTTCAAGTTTTGGGTGAATTCTTTTGATGGATCATGGAACAAGGAGTGGCTAGAGCCTAAGCTTGGGGATGCCCATGGTACCCCCAAGATAATCCAAGAACACCAAGAAGTCAAAGCTTGGGGATGCCCCGGAAGGCATCCCCTCTTTCGTCCACTTCCATCGGTAATTTACTTGGAGCTATATTTTTATTCACCAGCATGATATGTGTTTTGCTTGGAGCGTCTTGTATTAATTGTGTCTTTGTGTCTTAGTATGCCACAATCATCCTTGCTGTACACACCTTTTGACAGAGCCATACATGAATTAAAATTTGATAGAATACTCTATGTTCTTCACTTATATCTTTTGAGCTAAGTAGTTTTGCTCTATGTGCTTCACTTATATCTTTTGAGCCATGTAGTTTTGCTCTATGTGCTTCACTTATATCTTTTGAGGGTCATAATTTTGCTCTATGTGCTTCACTTAGATCTTTTAGAGCACAGTGGTGGATTTGTTTTAAAGAAACTATTGATCTCTCATGCTTCACTTAAATTATTTTGAGAGTCTCTTAATAGCATGGTAATTTGCTTAATAATAATATGCTTGGTATTCAAGATTTGTGAAACTTTCTTTTGAGTGTGTTGAATACTAAGAAAAGATTGAAGCATGATAATTGTTTTGAGATATGGAGGTGATAATATTAAAGTCATGCTAGTTGAGTAGTTGTGAATTTAAAGAATACTTGTGTTAAAGTTTGTGATTCCCGTAGCATGCACGTATGGTGAACCGTTATGTGATGAAGTCGGAGCATGATTTATTTATTGATTGTCTTCCTTATGAGTGGCGGTCGGGGACGAGCGATGGGCTTTTCCTACCAATCTATCCCCCTAGGAGCATGCGCGTAATACTTTGCTTTGATAACTTCTAGATTTTTGCAATAAGTATATGAGTTCTTTATGACTAATGTTGAGTCCATGGATCATACGCACTCTCACCCTTCCACCTTTGCTAGCCTCTCTAATACCGCGCACCTTTCGCCGGTATCATACACCTACCATATATCTTCCTCAAAACAGCCACCATACCTACCTATTATGGCATTTCCATAGCCATTCCGAGATATATTGCCATGCAACTTCCCACCATCTAGTTCATCATGACACACTCCATCATTGTCATATTGCATATCCCGATACACCGCCGGAGGCATTCATATAGAGTCATATTTTGTTCTAAGTATTGAGTTGTAAGAAAAATAAAAGTGTGATGATCATCATTATTAGAGCATTGTCCCAGTGAGGAAAGAATGATGGAGACTATGATTCCCCCATAAGTTGGGATGAGACTCCGGACGAAAAATAAAATATAAAAAAAAGGCCAAAGAAGCCCAAATAAAAAGAGGCCATAAAAAAAAGAGAAAAGGCCCAAACAAAAAAATGATGAGAGGAAAAGAGAGAAGGGACAATGTTACTATCCTTTTACCACACTTGTGCTTCAAAGTAGCACCATGATCTTCATAGTAGAGAGTCTCTCATGTTATCACTTTCATATACTAGTGGGAATTTTTCATTATAGAACTTGGCTTGTATATTCCAATGATGGGCTTCCTCAAATTGCCCTAGGTCTTCATGAACAAGCAAGTTAGATGCACACCCACTTAGTTTCTTCTTGAGCTTTCATATACTTATAGCTCTAGTGCATCCGTTGCATGGCAATCCCTACTCACTCACATTGATATCTATTGATTGGCATCTCCATAGCCCGTTGATACGCCTAGTTAATGTGAGACTATCTTCTCCTTTTTGTCTTCTCCAGAACCACCATTCTATTCCACCTATAGTGCTATATCCATGGCTCACGCTCATGTATTGCGTGAAGATTGAAAAAGTTTTGAAAAAGTTAGAGTATGAAACAATTGCTTGGCTTGTCTTCGGGGTTGTGCATGATTTAAATATTTTGTGTGGTGAAGATAGAGCATAGCCAGACTATATGATTTTGTAGGGATAACTTTCTTTGGCCACGTTATTTTGAGAATACATAATTGCTTTATTAGTATGCTTGAAGTATTATTATTTTTATGTCAATATAAACTTTTGTCTTGAATCTTTCTAATCTGAATATTCATACAACAATTAAGAAGATTTGCATTGAAATTATGCCAAATAGCACTCCGCATCAAAAATTCTCTTTTTATCATTTACCTACTCGAGGACGAGCAGGAATTAAGCTTGGGGATGCCTGATACGTCTCCAACGTATCTATAATTTTTGATTGCTCCATGCTATATTATCTACTGTTTTGGACTATATTGGGCTTTATTTTCCACTTTTATATTATTTTTGGGACTAACCTATTAATCGGAGGCCCAGCCCAGAATTGCTGTCTTTTTGCCTATTTCAGTGTTTTAAAGAAACGAAATATCAAACGGAGTCCAAACGGAATAAAACTTTCGGGAACGTGATTTTCTCACCGAACGTGATCCAGGAGACTTGGACCCTGCTCCAAGGAACAAAAGAGGCGGTCACGAGGGTGGGGGCGCCCCCCCTAGGGCGCGCCCCCTGCCTCATGGGCCCCTCGGTGCTCCTCCGGCGTACTCCTTCCTCCTATATATACCTACGTACCCCCAAACGATCAGAACAGGAGCCAAAAACCTAATCCCACTGCCGCAACTTTCTGTATCCACGAGATCCCATCTTGGGGCCTATTCCGGAGCTCTGCCGGAAGAGGGTCGTCATCACGGAGGGCTTCTACATCATCATAGCCTCTCCGATGAAGTGTGAGTAGTTTACCTCAGACCTTCGGGTCCATAGTTAGTAGCCAGATGGCTTCTTCTCTCTCTTTGAATCTCAATACAAAGTTCTCCGCCTCTCTTGTGGAGATCTATTCGATGTAATCTTCTTTTTGCAGTGTGTTTGTTGAGAGCGATGAATTGTGGGTTTATGATCAAGTCTATCTATGAATAATATTTGAATCTTCTCTGAATTCTTTTATGTATGATTGGTTATCTTTGAAAGTCTCTTGGAATTATCTGTTTGGTTTGGCCAACTAGATTGGTAGTTCTTGCCATGGGAGAAGTGCTTAGCTTTGGGTTCGATCTTGCGGTGTCCTTTCCCAGTGACAGAAGGGGCAGCAAGGCACATATTGCATCGTTGCCATCGAGGATAACAAGATGGGGTTTATTTCATATTGCATGAATTTATCTCTCTACATCATGTCATCTTGCTTAAGGCGTTACTCTTTTTTTAACTTAATACTCTAGATGCATGCTGGATAGCGGTCGATGAGTGGAGTAATAGTAGTAGATGCAGAATTGTTTCGGTCTACTTGTCACAGACGTGATGCCTATCTACATGATCATGCCTAGATATTCTCATAACTATGCTCAATTCGGTCAATTGCTCAACAGTAATTTGTTCACCCACCGTAGAATACTTATGCTCTCGAGAGAAGCCACTAGTGAAACCTATGGCCCCCGGGTCTATTCTCATCATATCAATCTCCATCACTTTAATCTTGCTTTGCTTTTTTACTTTGCCTTTACTTTTTACTTTGCATCTTTATACCAAAAATACCAAAAATATTATATCTATCATATCTCACTCTCGTAAGTGACCGTTAAGGGATTGACAACCCCTAATCGCGTTAGTTGCGATTAGCTATCGTTTTGTCCAGGTACGAGGGACTTGAGCGTGGCCTCCTACTGGATTGATACCTTGGTTCTCAAAAACTGAGGGAAATACTTACGCTACTCTACTGCATCATCCCTTCCTCTTCGGGGAAAACCAACGCAAGCTCAAGACATAGCAAATACCTCTACTGGAGACAATGAAACCCAGGAGCTTTCCGGCTGGTACGCCGAAAACGCATTTTTCCGGATTGAGCTTGATGTCCTATGTTCGTAGGTTGTCGAATGTGAGCCTCAAGTCGTCTATCAAAGAGTCGGCGTGTTTGGTTTTGATGACCACATCGTCTACGTATGCCTCTACTGTTTTGCCGATTTGTTTCTCCAGACATGTCTGAATCATGCGCTGATATGTTGCGCCGGCATTTTTGAGCCCAAAAGGCATTGTGTTGAAACAGAAGGGACCGTATGGTGTGATGAATGCCGTTGCGGCCTGGTCGGACTCCGCCATCTTGATTTGGTGGTAACCGGAGTATGCGTCGAGGAAACACAATGACTCGTGTCCTGCGGTAGCATCGATAATTTGATCGATGCGGGGGAGGGGGAAGGGATCCTTTGGGCAAGCTTTATTGAGGTCCTTGAAGTCGACATAAAGGCGCCAGGATTTATCCTTCTTTGGTACCATCACCAGGTTTGCTAGCCAGTCCGGGTGTTTTATTTCTCTGATGAATCCGGCCTCCAATAACTTGTCTAGTTCCTCTCCCATGGCCTGTCTCTTAGTTTTGGAGAAACGCCGAAGAGCTTGCTTGACCATCTTGAATCCCTTTAGGATATTGAGGCTATGCTCGGCCAGCCTGCGTGGGATTCCTGGCACATCTGAGGGATACCAGGCGAATATGTCCCAATTCTCGCGCAGGAACTCTCATAGTGCGGCGCCCACTGCGGGGTTTAACTGTGCCCCGATGGAGGCTATTTTTCTAGGTTCCGTTGGGTGGACTTGGAATTTGACTATTTCATCCGCTGGTTTAAAAGAGATGGACTTGGATCTCTTATCGAGTATCACATCGTCCCTGTCTACTATGGAGCGTAGCGTGGTTAATTCCTCGGCCGAGATGGCTTCGGATAATGCCTCGAGGGCCATTGCGGCTGTTTTGTTTTTGGCATGGAGTGCTGTGTCCGGATCACTGGCGAGGGTGATGATTCCATTGGGCCCAGGCATTTTGAGCTTCATGTACCCATAATGGGGTATGGCTTGGAAGATCGTGAATGCCTCATGTCTTAAAAGGGCATGGTATCCACTGCTGAACGGGGCCACTTGAAATGTAATTTCTTCGGACCTATAGTTCTCTGGCGTACCGAATACCACATCTAGTGTGATTTTCCCAGCGCATCGTGCCTCCCGACTGGGTATGATTCCCCTGAAGATTGTGCTACTTTGCTCAATGAGGTTCCAATCTATTTCCATTTTTGAAGAGTTTCCTCATAGATGAGGTTTAATACGCTACCGCCGTCCATGAGTACTTTGGTGAGTCGAAAGCCGTCCACAATTGGACTGATGACCAGTGTGGCTGTTGCTCGGGCTGTTCGGAATTTAGGTTCGTCACTAGCATTGAAGGTAATAGCCGTGTCACTCCATGGATTTATTGCTGCTACGTGGTAGATTTCGCCCATGCTGTGGAGTGTTCGCTTGCGCCTATTATTTGACGCGAAGGTCTCAAAGAATGTTAACACCGTATTGTTATCCACGTGATGGTGTTCTGTGGCATTTGGGATAAGAAGATCCTCACCACTTTTGGCCACCTGCTGGAGTATCCAACATGCTCTAAGGTTGTGCGTTGGTATTGTATCCGCTGTACTATGAGTTTTGCAGGGTCCGTTAAGCCATCCCTCCAATACGGTTCCATGCCCTGTAGAGGGTTTTTGTTTCTTTGCAACTAGCTTGGGTGTGTTATGATAGTGCACCCTTTTACTTCGGGCTGGGTGTATATTCGGAGCCGGATTATCCCAAAATTTCGTTTCGGTTTTCCAGGTGCTTTCCATCGCATAGTACTTTCGTACTATGGACGCCAAGTCAGTGAAGCGTGATATGTCATGGCGACTTAAGGCGTTAAGGATTCCCTTGTCCGTGCAATTATTGCAGAAAAGTGAGATTGTATCTTCCTCGCGACAGTCCTTAACCTTGTTCATCACAAGGAGGAATCTGGCCCAATAATGATGTACTGTTTCATGGGGCTCTTGCCTGATGTGGGAAAGATCGTTTATGTCTGGGTGGGTGGGTGGATTTGAGTCCGAACCCCTACCCGATCTTAGACCCAGGGGCCGAGGAGTTTCCAATCTTGGAAGTTCGGGTTCCGGAGTGTTGCCTGATAAGTCTGGCCCGCTGCCTGATTGTAGTTTCAGGGCTTGGGTGATGTCCTCCCGTAAGCGGGTATCCGGCTCGGAGAGCTCAGGAATCCGGACATGGTTAGTCCTCAAAATAGAGGAAGAGTTGTCGCATTGTTCCTCCACCACCGCAATGTGATGGGTGACCGATGGAGAGTTAATCTCCCTTTGATCGGGTTTAAGCCCAATCCGATCATAGTCCATAGAGACTCCCAAGGCAGCGATGCGATCCAAGAGTTCATTTAGGGAAGAGAGCTCCATTGCATCCATCTGCTCGGCGAATTCTGAGCCGACGTGGAGGCTGTTTTTGATGACCCGAGAAGCCATCGTCGGTCCAGCGGCTGAACATGCAGTCTTGACGAAACTGCCTAGCCGGAGAGTTTGGCCGACAGCCAGAGCTCCCCCAGCGGTAATGTTGTTTTTAACAACGAGATGAGGCATCCTTCCTTATGGAGACATCACAGAGGAACTCTCAATGGAAGCACCAATGTCGGTGTCAAAACTGGCGGATCTCGGGTAGGGGGTCCCGAACTGTGCGTCTAAGGCGGATGGTAACAGGAGGTAGGGAACACGATGTTTTACCCAGGTTCGGGCCCTCTTGATGGAGGTAAAACCCTACGTCCTGCTTGATTTATTCTTGATGATATGAGTATTACAAGAGTTGATCTACCACGAGATCGGAGAGGCTAAACCCTAGAAGCTAGCCTATGGTATGCTTGTATGTTGTCCTATGGACTAAAACCCTCCGGTTTATATAGACACTAGAGGGGGCTAGGGTTACACAAGGTCGGTTACAAAGGAGGAGATATCCATATCCGTACTGCCTAGCTTGCCTTCCACGCCAAGTAGAGTTCCATCTGGACACGAGACGAAGTCTTCAATGTTGTATCTTCATAGTCCATCAGTCCGGCCAAAGGATATAATCCGGCTGTCCGGATACCCCCTAATCCAGGACTCCCTCAAACGTCTATGCTATGGAGCCCGTCGCCCCAAAGTTCAACCCATGGTCTGCTTGCCTGATCACCTTTGATCGCAGGGACCACCCCACTAGTATCCGTCATGGCGGATCCGCCGCACTGGTCCTAGACCCCATCGTCGATGGATTTCACCTCACTCGAGTCCTTATGGACGGTGGTGGCAGCCTGAACCTGCTTTATCAGGATACAGTGCAAAAAATGGGCATCGATCCCTTGAGGATCAAACCCACCAAAACCACCTTTAAGGGCGTCATCCCAGGTGTAGAGGCCCATTGCACGGGCTCAATCACACTAGAGGTGGTCTTTGGATCACTGGACAACTTCCGAAGCAAGGAGTTAATCTTTGGCATCGTCCCATTTCGCAATGGCTATCATGCACTGCTCGGACGAACTGCATTTGCCAAATTCAATGCAGTACCGCATTACGCATACCTCAAGCTCAACATGCCAGGACCTCGAGGGGTCATAACAGTGAATGGAAATACAGAACGCTCGCTCCGCACGGAAGAGCACACTGCGGCCCTCGCAGTAGAAGCACAACGCAGCCTTTCAAGGCAAACCACTAATTCGGCGATACAGCCCCCGAACACCTTCAAGCGTGTTCGGAGTAAACTGCAATAGGATCGCCTGGCACATTCAGAGCTCGCCTAGCAATTCGGCCCCCATCCCAGTCCCAGTCAAGCAACGAAATCCGTGTCGCTCGTACATAATTACACATTGAAAATACCATGGACATAGGCAGAGGCACGATCAGGGCACGTCCAGCAATGCGGCTTAACCGCCCTAGGGGCTGTATATCTTTATCATTTCTTTTCTCTTTCAGGGCCTAACTCTCTGGAAGGCCTTTCCGGTAGTATGATTGCCGGGCACATTACGGGAAGGAACAACCAAGGCGGCAAGAAGCTAAGATGTACACGGGAACCCCCAGGCGGTCTCTAATAATAATACCTGCTTTCTACTATCCATATGCAGCATGCCCTTGGATAGGACATTTCGAATAGTCCTACTTTCTTCTTATTGCACTACCTGTACCAGTACGCTTCGATGTACTATTTAAATAACAATGCATAACATTAGTCTATCATTGCATTATTCATTCCTTTTTTCCTTTATATCCATTTACGACAATCCGCACCCGTAAATTCGGGTACGGTCAGTACGCCAGGGGCTTTCGTTTACCCCATAATACGGCGCAAGAAGTCCGAACACTTTCAACAGTGCGGCACCCCGAACTTATAGCACTCTATGCATCAGCTCCGAATCATGTCTTTGGTCAATAGTTGTGTTTTCCCGGCTCCCATGCTTTGGTACCTTACGTTCCGCTATATCGGCTAAGGTAGCGGTGGGAGAACTACTGCGATTGTGTCCCGGTTCTTCCGGACGACCACCTCAGTAGAGAAAGCCGAAAACTGACTGTCATGATAAGGCGAGAGACTGGTCGCTGTTCAAGAGGTCTCAAGTCCTTAAAGACTTTTTCCGCTTTGGGCGAGGAGTCGGCCTTGTCCGGCTTAGGCATTATAGGCTGATTGCCTGGTTCGTTGCACTAAACACCTCCCTTGAAGGACCCAAAATTGGGTTAAAGAGTGCACAGGTTTATCCCGAACACCCAGTACTAGTTACATGGGGGCAGAAGCTGACGACTGGCCAACTCTCAGATTTTATGAACGACCGCACAGAAGGTAATATTTTAAATTAAAAAAGCGTCGCATGGCGCAAATGAACTCGTTTCATATTACAGGATCACATTAGCATGTTCATTCAAAAATTACATCCTTGGCACACTCATCCGCCACAAGGAGGGAACCCTTCAGGACACTCTCATAATACATCTTGGGGCAACGATGCTCCTTGCCCTCCGGCGGCCCCTCCTTCACTAGCTTCACGGCGTCCAGCTTCGCCCAGTGCACCTTCGCCCGGGCAAAAGCCCTGCGCGCACCCTCGATGCAGATGGACCGCTTTATAACTTCAAGCCATGGGCAGGCATCCACCAGCCGCCTCACCAGACCGAAGTAGCTGCCGGGCAGGGGCTCACCAGGCCACATCCGGACTATAAGGCCCCTCATGGCCTGTTCGACCGGCTTGTGAAGCTCAACCAATTGCTTCAGCTGGTCGCTCAAGGGCACGGGGTGTTCGGTCCCAGTATACTAAGACCAGAACAACTTTTCTGTCGAGCTGCCCTCCTGAGCTCGGCAAAACTCCGCGGCATCCAATACACTGCGGGGAAGATCTACGCACGCCCCTGGAGAACTCCAAATTCGGGTAAGTAAAAGGACAGTTTCCTCCACATGCTTGCTTTGCATAATCAATGCCTTACCCACCGCTATCTTCTTCACCGCATAAATCTCCTAGAGGGCCTTGTGGGCTTTGGCCTTGGTGCTCCGGACGCTTTCAAGCGCCTGCGTGAGCTCAGACTCTCGCGTCTTAGAGTCAAGCTCCAAGGACTCGTGCTTTTTGGCGAGAGCCTCAAGATCTTGCTGCACCTCGCTTACTCGGGCTTCTTGCTTCTCCCTCTCAATGCGCTCCTTGGCCGCTTTGTCTTCGGCCTCGGATAGCGCCTCCCTCAGGGTTGCCACTTCGGTCGCGGCCCCTGGAAAATCCATGATGATCCTATTACTTTACAACCGAACTTCTTTTATTTTATATAGACAAGGTATTGCTTACCTTTCCTCTCCTTGAGCTGCCTCTTGGTAAGGCCAAACTCGTTCTCGGACCGCTCCAGGTCCTGCTTCAGCGCAGAGACCTTCGCAGTACGTGCGGCAGCGGCCAGCAATGAAGCATGCACTTACACATAGATATATTCTGATTAGACTCCTAAGTCATCATTTGATCCTCTATTCGGCCTTTCTACTCGAACGCCGAACAGAGCATCAGGGGCTACTATCTATGCGGTAATATTTTCTTATATTTTGATTGCTTACCTCAAAACCTGTTAGGAGGCTGGCGCAAGCTTCAGTCGGTCCATTTTTGGTGGTCTGAACTTTCTCGATCAACGCACTCATGATAGTACGGTGCTCTTCATCAATGGAAGCGCCGCGAAGCGCGTCCAGCAAGTTGTCCAGTGCCTCTGGATAGACAGAGGACATTGGCACAGGCGGCTTGCCCTCCTTAATGGGGGGTCGCCCGCTGGAGTCCGGAACCACCGAAGATTCCGGTGTAGTGTTCGGCTGGGGGCCGAACCTGGAGCCCATGGGAGTCCGGCTCCCTTTGCGCCCATGGTCCGGAAGGTCGCCTCGAGGCGCCCCCAGGACTGCATCCCCTTGGCCTGGTGCCTGTTGAGACAACACCTCAACGTTGTCCGCAGGGCAAGGGGTGGAGGCGGTCGGAAGAGAACCGCTGTTCATATCCGACGAGTCCAACGAACCGCTCGATGAAGATACGTCGAGATGAGCTCCGGACGGACTGCATAATCATGTTTGGCATAAGGAGAAGCAGTGCAGTAAAATATACTACGAATTACTATGGTGTCCGGATACTTACGAATTCGCCAGGGGCTTGACCCCGGGTAGCCACTCGTCGCCGCTGTAGGCGGCCGTCGTGGAGCAGTCCGGAGGGAGGGTCCTGCCCGTCTTGGACCCTTCGGCCTCCCCGGTTGGGTCGGCTTTCCTTTTCTGTCTCCCCCGGCTCACAGGGGAGAACTTTCCTCTTCCTCCTCGTTTTCATGGGAGGAGGGCGCGTCGGAGTTATCGGATGATGAGTCTGATACAACCTTGCACCGGAGACCCTTTCAGGTCCCCGCGACGTTCTTCTTGGCCTTCTTCACCGGCACCTTGTAAGGTGCCAGAACCAGCATCTCCGTCAGGAGAGCATCTGCAGGATCTTCCGGTAGGGGGGTGGGGCAATCGATCTGCTCCGCTGTCTTCACCCAGTCCTATTAAAGGCATGGAAGGCTTAGACCCTGCACATGATTAAACTGGGGTAAATGGACACCTTGTGAAATATAAAAACTTACCGGATTGGCGCCGCGCTTTGCGCTGAGTCCGCGGTCCTCGGTGAGGGAAGGAGGTACCTCGGCGCCCTTGAACAGCACCCTCCAGACGTCCTCGTATGTCGTGCCATAGAGCTCTCGCAGCGTCGGGTGCTTGGCCGGGTCGAACTCCCACAAGTTGAATACCCGTTGTTGACATGTAGAGTCCGGCACAAGAGCATGACCTGGACCACGTTGACGAGCTTGATTTTCTTGCTCATCATGTTCTTGATGCAGGTCTGGAGTCCGGTCAGCTCTACCAAGGAACCCCAGGACATGCCCTTCTCTTTCCAGGAGGTAAGCCATGTGGGGATTCCGGATCGGAATTCAGGGGCCGCCACCCAGTTGGTGTCGCGCTGCTCGGTGATGTAGAACCACCCCGATTGCCACCCCTTTATGGTCTGCACATAGGAGCCTTCGACCCAGGTGACATTAGGCATCTTTCCCACCATGGCGCCTCCGCACTCCGCTTGCTGGCCGACCACCACCTTCGGTTTGACATTGAAGGTCCTTAGCCACAGGCCGAAATGGGGCTTGATGCGGAGGAAGTCCTCGCACACGACGATAAACGCCGAGATGTTGAGGATGAAATTGGGGGTCAGATCATGAAAATCCAGCCCATAGTAGAACATGAGACCGCAGACAAACAAGTGGAGAGGAAATCCCAGTCCGCAGACAAAGTGGGTAAGAAAAACTACCCTCTCATGGGGTTCGAGCATTGGGATGATCTGCCCTGCATCTGGCAGCCGGTGCGTGATATCCGCGGCTAGATATCTGGTTTCCCGTAATTTTATGATGTTCTCCTCCGTGACGGAGGAGACCATCCACTTGCCTCCTGCTCTGGACATGCTTGGAGTGGTTTGAGAAGAAGAACGCGAGCTTGGGCGCTAGAGCTCGAGAGTGCGCGAGAATGGATAAGCGAGGAGGTAGAAGGCGTGGGTAAAACGGGGTAAATCCTTGTCCCTTTATAAGGGCGAAAGAGGCGATGCGTCTCCCCACTTGCCTGGTAAGACCGCTTATTCCCCAGGCATTGTAACTTATGGCGCGGTTGGGTTACCCACGTCCGTATTGATGAGAATCCCGTAATAAGGGGGACACGATCTCTGCTTTGACAAGACGTGTCAAGAAAACTGCCCCATGTTATGTGCGGTGCTGGTTGAGAAAAACAGTTTGAATTATGACCGAGCCATGACATGACGCTGTGCAGTCAGAACGCGTCAGCAGATTAGATTTGTGGAAATATTATTCTCTCTGTAGTAGTATGTGGAACTTGTTTTGCAGAACCGGACACTATTCTGGTGTTCAAAATCTTCTACGGAGTATTCAGAGGAGGAACCCGCCTTGCAATGCCGAAGACAATACTGCGCGCCGGACTCATCGTCATTGAAGCCTGGTTCAGGGGCTACTGAGGGTGTCCTTGATTAGGGGGTCTCCTGCAGCTGGACTATATCCTTTGCCCGGTCTGTTGGATTATGAAGATACAAGATTGAAGACTTCGTCCCATGTCCGGATGGGACTCTCCTTGGCATGGAAGGCAAGCTAGGCAATAGGGATATGTACATCTCCTCCCTTGTAACCGACTCTATGTAACCATAGCCCCCTCCGGTGTCTATATAAACCGGAGGGTTTAGTCCGTAGGACAACATACAATCATACCATAGGCTAGCTTCTAGGGTTTAGCCTCTACGATCTCGTGGTAGATCAACTCTTGTAATACTCATATCATCAAGAACAATCAAATAGGACGTAGGGTATTACCTCCATCAAGAGGGCCCGAACCTGGGCAAACATCATGTCCCCTGCTTCCTGTTACCATCCTCCATAGATGCACAGTTCGGGACCCCCTACCCGAGATCCGCCGGTCTTGACACTGACACTTGTGTTTCTTATACGGGAAAGTAATTCAGAATTTGTTTCTAGTTCAACTAGAGCCCTAATGCAGACAAGGATTGTGTGGTTGTACATGTCACTAGATATGAGGCGGATGACCTGAATATACGCACTGGGAAAACATAGTTCTTAGGCTGTTGGATCCTGGAAGCCATTTGCACTTCTACCAATGTCGATATATATTCCAGCCTCACTGTTGTCAGGCGTGTTGTCCAGGGTGTACTGAAGCACATGAACTTCAAAGTTACTCCTTCGTTTGTGAGGCATACTATTCTTGTCAAGCTTATGCAGGAAGATTATGTGGCATGCCTCCACAAACAAGTTTATGAGTGGCGACGCCACAAGGTTGTCTTCATGAAGGTTCACAGGATTGAGCTGCTGCCGGACGTCCTCGGTGATGTTCATGGCAAGGTTCGTCTTGTGTCTAGCCCAAATTAGATCGAGGCATGAAATAGTTTCCCCAACCAGTGTTTAATAGTAGTTTGGATTGTGTCTAATTATCCGAACCTTGCCTATTATCGAGCCCTTTGGGGCTAGTACTCTGTTTGAATCCGTCTATGGGAACTGCTGCTACTTTTGTGTGCATGTGAATCATGTGAGAACCATCGTAATTGTTGCCGAAACAGATGCGTCTTCACTAGTTTTTTCATTAATATGGCATGGTAAGACATAAGTTGTCACGGTTTATCATACGAGCAGTGTGTGTTTGATGAAATAGAGTGCTCGTTCGAGAACTGTGCGCTGACGTATACATAAGTACTTGTAAACAATGTTGGTGCTACCCCACTTGTAAGCAGTTGTACAAAACACAGCACGTTGGCTCAGCTCGCTTCAACACTAGGCTATCGACCAGCTAACAATCAATAATCTGTTGTCTGACATATAAGCAACTATGTATCTTGTTACAGTGGTTCATGCAGCTTACTGAGGCCACAATGTAAATTCCAAATGTTCACACACTAGTCTAGCATTCATGTGGAACACTGACATTAAACTCGGCTTCATAAAAAACTTGAAAAGCATAAGTTAAGAAATTTTATACATCTCAATGATTCATAGAACATAAAAAACATATACTAGTTCAAAGCAAAAGACAAAGATGTGAGAAGGTTTACAGATCAGGAAAAAACAAGCAAGGTTTCTCTGAGCAAAGGGCCTCCCGGCAGGCTTAAATTTCCTGGAGTTCACTCTGGTTTTTTCTTGTTGCCACCAACCAAGGTTAGGTTCTCTCATTCCAGAATAACCAATTATAATTGTGTTCTTAGCTGGAATGCTGAACTGAACCATGTAGTGTACTGACCAGCTGAAATTCTTGTGCATTCCACTAAATTTAAGCACCGCTATTTGCAGAAATAAGCAGACCACGATGCCTCTTGTCCGTGCACCTATCCCAAAAACCTTCGTGCAGCCGTGCCAGCTAGTCCTCAGTCCATGGATCAACTCATAGAAAGTGTATTCCGGACTAGGATGCAGTTGTTTTCACTCGTCCCTGCACTACAATCAGGAAGTAAAACGTACGAATCAGCTTGTTTTAGATTGTGTTGGTCATTTTACCTAGTTACTACCAATGTAGGAATACTTGGAACACTGGTGGTCAGAGCATAGTAGCTATGAATAGCCATCTCATTTTGTATAGTTGTACTAAAACTGAGGTGTGTACTTCTGATTGCGCCGATAGAAATGATACGGAGACAGATATCCCTGTTTGCGCAAATACAAAATACGGTTATTTAAAGGGAAAACTTTGTTTTTGCCACTCTAGTTTTTGCCCACTTTACTTATGCCATTCTAGAATTTGACATCTCACTTTTGCCCCTCTTAGCTTTTGACAACACATCACAAATGCCATTCCATGGCAAAAATGATAATTTTTTATTTCACTTTTGCCACTCTTAGCTTTTGACATGTATCACAATTGTCACTCTGAAAATTTTGCTTTTGCCACAGAATGGCAAAAGTGATATATAGTCAAAGCTAAGAGTGGCAAACGTGAAATGTCAAATTCTTGAGTGGCATAAGCAAAGTTGGCAAAAACTAGAGTGGCAAAAACAAAGTTTTCTCTTATTTAAACATTGACATATATTTGCACTGGCGTATGATTAACAGCAGCATTTATTGTGTTATAGCACTAGACTGACAGTATGAAAGTGCCCTTAAGTAAGTAGCATCACATCACATCAACACAACCAGTAGATTAACATGCAGAACAATAGCATTAGTATTACTGTCATGACAGTAGCACATGGTCAGTAAATGTGAAATCAAATTTGTGCAGTTCCATTGGGATGAAGCAATATTAGCGGTGTGAGATTTAAGTGTAACTGCAAAAACACAATTGATGGTAAATAAAGCAAGATGGAAGCACTTCATAAAATGGTGGTGGCATTGCTACAATTTATCGACGGCACTAGACCATTACTTATAGTGACATTAGGTGGCATTGCTTAATGCTTCATGTGATTTTACATTGACGGTAGCGATATGGGCGTAGGGACAGCAGGGGCATAAAGTGGTGAGGCAGATGTGGTTGATGAGAGCGGCAAACACTCAGGAAGCATGTCTGCATTTGTCCCATTTTTTATCTCCTCGGTGACATTTTCCTATGTGAGCATAGGAAATCTAGACCTGCTCATTCTCACTTGCACTGTCCCCCAGCACCCCTCACTTTCTTTCCTTTTTCAACCAAGAGACAGGTGCACTTCCCCCACCCTTCGCCATCCACCATGCTTTCTTCTCCTTTTCAACCAAGAGACCAGTTGGGTAGCCAATATCTACTACTTTCCCATGTTTCCTCTTAGAACCAAGTCCTAGATTCATGCTACAGCTTTCCCACTTTCTTCCCTGTTTGAACGAACTCTTAGATTCGACTATATGAACTAGCTTTACCTCTAATAATAGTAAAAGTCTAGGTGGCTTTGGAATAGCCGACGGAAGTAGAAAAAGATCCACACGCAGCCATGTGGAGAGCTGGGGTAGTAGAGCAAGGCATCTTTCAAAGAAATATATGCCCGAGGGTCGTCGACATGTGGCAAAGACGGTGTCGGGAGGCTGCATCTTGACCATAATACCACAGGGAGGGAGAAGGGGTCGGAGGCCCTCCCGAGCCGACGCTCTCTCGGAGAGAACGCCACGGCTGCCGATCGGGACGCGTGGGCAGCCGTTGGTCTCCTCCCTCGCCGCCGACGACAGCATGAACGATGCACCTACCCCCTGCCCCGGGTGAGGTGGTCTGGCCGGATTTGTGACCAGCCGTGAGCAGAGAGAGTGTGGCCACCTATGTCTTGCTTTGATCAGGAGAGCATGAGAGAGTGAAAGAGAGGAACCCTAGTAAAGCAAGCGCTAAGGCTCCTGCTTATATATGTAGTGGAGTGATTTTGTTGTACCATCTTCAAAAAAATGCGCTCCTACGTGTACCCGCGAGTGGGTGTGGGAGAACTAGTGTGTGCGTGCATCGCTTCTCTTCATGAGTACAATATACTATGCCCAAAGAATGTTCGCCACAAGAGTAATAGTATAAGTGTGTGACATGTGAGCTAAAATAAAAGGTGTGCGACGTCTTTTGTTTTTTAGAAGTTCTGAGGGTAGGGTGTGAAGAGCACAGATGTGTGTGACGTCTACCTGCAGAGACGGTGGGTGCAAGAGGACTCGGGAGAGTCGTGACTCGTGAGGGTGCATGTGTGCGTGAGAGAGAGGGGGCACGTATCAATGCAATGCATGTGTCCGTAAATCATTATCCGACAAACGTTCACCACAAGCCGTGTCCCGACGAACGCCGTAAGAACCGTTAGATCGGCATTCAACAGTGTCAATTTTGCCATGTCATTTAATAGAGTGGCCACTCCTCCTACATACAAATCTTCCACGTGAGTGTTAGCATCTGCTGTATGCTCCTCCCTCCATTCCAAAATGGAGTGCATATAGCTTTATTGAAAATTTGAACCTTGCAAACTTTTACTGAGTTTTCGTGTACCAAAATGCACATATAGAATACCCATTATATATCATTTCATTCATCTTCGAGAGGTAACTATAAAGATGGGGAAGGAGTCTACAAAGAAAGACCGTCGTATCACCTGCGACAATTTCAACCATCCTTTGGTGTGGAGGAATATCATATGAACTCTATATGATATGATTTTTATATGATTTTTTCCTTTAGAGCCAATTGGTTCATAGGAATAGATTCATCTACTCCACATTTCAAAGGAAATAAACATGATATCATTTTTATAGCTTTAGAGCCACTTGGTTCATATGAATGGATTCCTATACTCCGATAATTTCAAAGGAAATTAAACATTAGCATATATTCAATAGAAAAGTTCCTATGATGTGAACCAAATGATATTTCTTTTCTAATCCCTCCTCATTGTAATTGAGATACATGTCATCTCTAGATTCAAAACAAAAGTTCCTATGATGTGAACCAAACGACATCTCTTTTCCAATCCCTACTCATAGGAATTGAGATACATGTCATCTCTTTCCCTACAACTTCCATGTATACATCTTCTATTCCTAAATAGCTAGTACAACCCACTAGTAGCTTTTTTTCATAGACATGCAACTATGGCACAAGAACACGTCATGCATGCAAGTCATAAATCACATTGTTTTTATACTATATGTATGCAAGCACCACATCATCAATTCGTGCATGTTACTCATAAGTTATTTCTTGCATTAAATTTTGTATTGAGAATGTATGTGTTGGTCACGTGCACACATATGTAGTTCACATTCACATTTTTGTTAGAAATGTCATTCTTTTAATTGCAATTCATTTTCTCTCGTTGTACTCCCTCTGTCTAGGTGTGTAAGTCATCTTCTGAAAACCAAATAATCCCAAAACACTTTGGCACGATACATTAACTCCCTCCTTGTTTCTTGTTTCGTGACATATCAACCAATAAGAGATGTGGTCTGTGCATGCTTTCAATGGCTTGAGACTTTCAAACATGACATGTAGTGGTTAATTCATTGCATGAAATGCTATTAACTAGCAGAAAACCTAAGATGACTTATACACCTAGACGGAGGGAGTATTATATTTTTTCATTTTAAGCATACATTCACTTCCCATTAGTTATAGTAGATGTTTTTGGAGTCTTTTATTCATTATCTATACCTATACCCTTATATAGTGTGCGAATAACTTTGAAAGATGGTCGTTGCATGAAGCTAATACAATAGTGCAGAGATGGCAAATCCGAGCACTACTGGCCGTTGGATATCATCAACATTCCACCAGATTCTACCACATGTACAATCTAGAAGACTCCATGGTTGAACTTAAGCATATTGCTCAAACCTCAAAACATAGGTACTTCTCCTTTGTTCTAGAATCTTCTGGATGATATTTGCCCAAACTTTTTTTCTAAATGAATTGCCATTATTTGTTTTTTACTCTATGCTTTACAATGCATAGTCCCATGAATCTTAACCTTTTTATAAAACTAATTGATTTTGAATGAGATGAACTATAACAAATAAACGAACATCTACATCATGCATATATAACTCAAAGCTTTACATGCTATAGTGTGTATTTATTCATAATTTGGTTTCCAAATCTCGTGCGTTCAATGCATGTGTACCTTACTAGTAGTTTTGAGTAGAGTAGCAAACTTCACGTGGCTGCGGGTATATGAAAAGCTCTTGCGCCCTAGAGTGAAATGATGGTTGTTTTGTCCGTCCAGCTTAATGCGGGAAAGGTGGGGCTTTGTGATTTGACCCCTCTTCGCTCATTTACTACTACTGCGGCGCTATGACTGGGGTGCCTCCAAGTCCAACCACTGCTCTGAACTGTAATTTGGTGCATTGCACGTGGAACAAGACGGTGGATGAGCCACATGTCAGCCAGAGGGGTCTTGTTAAGTATGTCACCATTTCATGTGTGGACTGACCCTGCTTGAGTTGCTACGCCAACACGACAGGAGCAGCCTACCACTTGGTTTTGCTCCTTGGTGAATCCCGACTATATTTGTAACACACCGGATGTAACTTTCCCAATTTGTACTCCAACTCTTGTCGTTTCCTACGTTAAGTTATTTTATTTTCTCGGGTTCGGGTTTTTGTCTCCGTGTGTTGCTGTCGTTGTCATGCATCTATATCATGTCATCATGTGCATTGCATTTGCATACGTGTTCATCTCATGCATTCGAACATTTTCCCCGTTGTCCGTTTTGCATTCCGGCGCTTCGTTCTCCTCCGGTGGTCATTTCTACCTTTCTTTCGTGTGTGGGGATTAAACATTTCCGGAATGGACCGAGACTTGACAAGCGGCCTTGGTTTACTACCGGTAGACCGCCTGTCAAGTTTCGTACCATTTGGACTTTGTTTGATACTCCAACGGTTAACCGAGGGACCGAAAAGGCCTCGTGTGTGTTGCAGCCCAACACCCCTCCAAGTTGGCCCATAAACCACCAAAACCTTCTCCATAATCTAGAGCGTTCGATCACGATCGCGTGGCCAAAAACCGCACCTCATTTGGACTCTCCTAGCTCCCTCTACCGATAAAATAGCATCTCCCCTGAAATTTTCGGGTCATTCCACCCCTAACCCTAGCCCCGCTCCTCTCCGCGTGGCCGGACACGTCCGCCGGCCGCCGGACACATCGCCGCCACCACTTAGGAGCTGCCACGTGGCCCCCTGCACCGCCTCCCACCGCTCCGGCCCGCCAGGCCCAAGTCGGGCCCCCGCGAGCCCATCACCACCGCCGCCCTTTTCCTCGCCCGCGCCGCTCCCCTCGCCGGCCGGCGCCGCTGCACCGCCGTGGACCGCAACGCCGGCCGCCGCG
>NC_057809.1:334301512-334334331 GCF_018294505.1 Triticum aestivum
CGCCCCCGGTCGCACCTCGCCGCCCGGCCTCCACCGCCATCGCCATCGCCGGCCACCGCTATCACCACCGCCGCCCGACCGTGTCCCCCTCCTCCGGCGGCCTCCTATGTCTCCGGCGAGCTCGTCCACTCCGGCGAACAGGAACTCCAACGATCCTCGGGATCCGTACCGGCTGGATCTAGATCCGGATCGGGTTGACTTTTGCCCCAAAACCCTAATTTTTTTGCAATGTTCATCGCATCGTAACTCCTCATCCGTAGCTCCGTTTTGGGCATATAGCATATCAAAATGTTCGCCTCGGAGAGTACATCATTTCATTACATTGTATCATTTTCATTTGAGTTCATCTTGATGCCCGAAATGCTGTTAGAAAAGGGCTACTTGAGATAATTGCCAGATCTGCTGCTCTATTTAGATATTTGTCATTTTTTGCCATGATTATTGTGTGCTGGATATGCCCATGAGCTCTACATATGTTTTGTTAAGAGTTTTTCCTTCTTTCCAGAGGTGCAACCCATGTATTTTTGTGATGTGTGTGGTGACTAGCACAAGCTTGCAAAGTGAGGCACTTGGTAATGCTGATTTCAGAGACTTAGCATTTCTACTAAGTCCTTGACCTGTTTATCTCATATGGCCATATGTTCATGTTGTTTCCTAGTGATATGTGCCTCTTTTGAGGATGATCAGTAAGGATGTTTTGTTAATCTTGTAGTGATCTATCCATCCATGTCTTTGTTTGCAATTATGGAGCACCCTAGCTTGAGTCAATCGAGCTCTACTTTTGCTACTTCATGAATCTAGGCAGATTGTCTACTTGTTAGCGATTTTTGCCGATGATGTTGTAGTTGATCCGTGCATGCTATGTTATTGTTCTTGCCATGTCTAGCTTGCATTTTGTGTATTCTTGATGGTTGTATGCTTAGATTATCATGACTTGCTCCGTAGTGAGTGCATTGAGCTCGTAAACATGCCTACTTGATATATGTTTTCAGCATGCTCCAGTTTTCACTAAGTCTGAGAACTGATTATGTTTTTGCCATGTTCACATGCTTGCAATTGCATTTTCTGATCCCTTTTGGCTCAAGGTCACTAAGGGACATTTGTTAAGATCTTTGAGTAGCTCCATGCCATGCTTTACTTTGCCATGTTAAGGTCCTGTAGCATGTAGTTTTGTTGCTCCGAAGAGTGCTATCTGATCTGAAATTCCAGACAAGTGTTAATTTCACTAAGTCTGAGATCTGTTTACCATATGCATTTTTTCCATGCTTGTTTGAACCTGTTAATGGATGAATTGTCCGTAGCTCAGTGCTATACTTTTGTTAAGCATCTTGAATGCATCCCTGCCATGTATTTTGTTGCCATGTTTGGGTGCTGTAGCATGTTCATCTTGTTGCATTTAGATGGCTACTTGTTGTAAATCACAGACCGGTGTCATATTTGAATCGCTTGCCATTTCCAAACCGTAACTCCGATTCCGGCGTTCTTTATATCGTTTTCAAGCGATTTCATCTCATCTTTCTAGTGGCACACTTGTATTTCCAAGTTGAGGCCAGGTTCATGCATTCCTTGTCAAATATTGCATATGCATCCCGGATCGCATCCCGCATAGCATACCATCCTTGCAACATATTGTTTGATCCTTGCACGTGGTTGATTGTGTCCTTGTTGCTTGTTTGTCTTGTTTGGGTAGAGCCAGGAGACGAGTTCTCTAACGAGGAGCCCATTGAGTTTGCTTTTGAGGATCCAGTCAACTCTGACAACTTTGCAGGCAAGATGATCATACCCTCGAAATCACTACTATCTTTGCTTTGCTAGATGCTCGCTCTTTTGCTATGCCAATACCACGATGCCTACCACTTGCTTTCAAGCCTCCCAAATTGCCATGTCAAACCTCTAACCCACCATGTCCTAGCAAACCGTTGATTGGCTATGTTACCGCTTTGCTCAGCCCCTCTTATAGCGTTGCTAGTTGCAGGTGAAGATTGGAGACCGTTCCTTGTTGAAACATTTATTTACTTGTTGGGATATCATTATATTGCCATGTTATATTAATGCATCTATATACTTGGTAAAGGGTGGAAGGCTCGGCCTCTCGCCTAGTGTTTTGTTCCACTCTTGCCGCCCTAGTTTCCGTCATATCGGTGTTATGTTCCCGGATTTTGCGTTCCTTATGCGGTTGGGTTATAATGGGAACCCCTTGAAAGTTCGCCTTGATTAAACCTTTTCCAGCAATGACCAACCTAGGTTTTACCATTTGCCACCTAGCCCCTTTTTCCCTTGGGTTTCCGGAGCCCGAGGGTCATCTTATTTAAACCCCCCGGGCCAGTGCTCCTCTGAGTGTTGGTCCAAATAGAGCCACTTGCAGCTCCACCTTGGGGCAACTCGAGGGTTGGTTTTAGTTCTATGTAGTGTTCATCTGAGTGTGCCCTGAGAACGAGATATGTGCAGCTCCTATCGGGATTTGTCGGCACATTCGGGCGGTGTTGCTAGTCTTGTTTTAACCTGTCGATGTGTCTTGAAGAACCGAGGTACTGAGTCTGATCGGAACGTCTTGGGAGGAGGTCTATTCCTTCGTTGACCGTGAGAGCTTGTCATGGGCTAAGTTGGGACTCCCCTACAGGGATTTGAACTTTCGAAAGCCGTGCCCGCGGTTATGGGCATATGGGAATTTGTTAATGTCCGGTTGTAGATAACTTGAACCTTAACTTAACTAAAATGAATCAACTGAGTGTGTTACCGTGATGGCCTCTTCTCGGCGGAGTCCCGGAAGTGGACACGGTGTTGGAGTAATGCTTGCGCAGGTTGCTCTCTAGTTTCTCGCTCGCGCTTTGCCTCCTCTTCTCGCTCTCTTTTGCGAACAGGATAGCCACCATATTTGCTAGTCGCTTGCCGTAGCTCCACATATATTTACCTTGCCATACCTATAAGCTTAAATAGTCTTGATTGCGAGGGTGCGAGATTGCTGAGTCCCTGTGGCTCATAGATTACTATTACACCAGATGCAGGGCCTAATGATTCCGCTCCAGGTGACGCGCTCGAGCTCAAGTGGGAGTTCGACGAGGACTCTCAACGATACTATGTTTCCTTTCCTGAGGATCAGTAGTGGTGCCCAGTTGGGGATATTCGGGACCGTGTTGCATGTTGGGTTATCTTTTATTTTGGCGTCGTAGTCGGGCCATGAGTGTTAGGATGATGTAATGTTATTTATGTACCTTGATTGACGTGGCGAGTGTATGCCAACTATGTTATCTCCCCTTTTATTATCTATATTACATGGGATGTTGTGAAGATTACCTAACTTGCGACATATGCCTTCAATGCGATTATTCCTCTAAGTCGTGCCTCGACACGTGGGAGATATAGTCGCATCGAGGGTGTTACAAGATGGTAATCAGAGCCTTCCCCGACCTTAGGAGCCCCATTGCTTGATCGTTTTTAGCGGCCGAGTTGTGTCTAGAAAAATGTTTTGAGTCATTTAGGAATTATATATCGGAGAGTTTAGGAATTCTTTTTACTTCCCAATCTCCTCATCACTCTGGTAAGGCATCCTGACGTAGAGTTTTGACTCTTCTCTTCTTAAATTTCACTAAAAATTTTTTAGGATCATGCGGGTATCTTGGAATCGTTCCGATGGTTTTATGATGAGAACATTGTCTTGGTGCCTCCTGTCAGGGATTTTGTGGAAGTGTCCCGGGGAGTTGAGCTCTGAGGTGTTGTCATCATAATTTTATCGTTGCAGTTCTGGAATACCTGAGTTTAGTACGCCGACATTGAAAATCTCTTTTATGGAGTTCGTTGGTGAGATAACCTCGACGCACCCAGTACTGGGGCAGGAGTTCGGGAGTATCACCATAACTTGTATAACGGATGCTTTTCGAAGGTTGAGGTAGATGGTTTCCGAAGTTTTTCTCGGTTATGTGTTGAAGGATGGATACAGCTGGATGTAGGATTTGCTAGATTTGGGTGAGATATTATGCTTCCCCTATATCCCCAACACCTGATTGCATAACCGGAAAGGTTCGGGAGTTTCATAGGTGGGAATTCTTGTAGCTCTAGTTCTTCTTCCACGGATATTTGGTTTGAGATTGGGATTTCTTACCGATTATTCATTCTTGATCCATACCTTGTTGATTTATTTCTCTACCTAAATTCTAAGTGGCTTCTCAATTTATGGATATGTGACAATTTCAAGAGGAATGCATTCGTTCATTTTGTTCGGATTTGAAGATTATATGTTGCAATTTTCATTCCGTTGGATTCAGCTTCAATATTTGTCTATCAATGTGCTAATGGATGTCAACCTCTTCAGGATGGCTCCTCCAACGCGCACGACTCCGAATCCTGATCCGCCACCACCTCCACCTCCTCTGGAGGCATGGCAAGCTGTGATGGCCGCAACCAATGCAAACACATAGTTGATCATGCAAATTCTTCTAGAGCGTAATCAAGGCAACCAAGGGAACCAAGGCAACAATAAGAATCACTTTCCTACACTCAACCAGTTCCTTGCTAACGGGCCAAAGACTTTCAGCAATTGTGTTGAGGCAACCGATGCTGACGATTGGCTTGTGGATCTGTGCAAGCATGTCAAGTGCAGTAACATCAGTCCTAAGGACTTTGTCAAGTTCGCTTCCTTCCAACTCAAAGATCAAGCTGCAGAATGGTTCCAGTAGTACAAGGATTCCAGAGGTGGGCGTGTTATTACCTGGGATGAATTCCGTCAAGATTTCAGAGCTCATCATATTCCTCAGAGCATGGTTGAAAGCAAGCGTGAGGAATTCCGCAACCTGAAGCAAGGCTCTTTGTCTGTCTATGACTACAACAAGTTGTTTCAGAAGCTCGCCTGCTTTGTGAAGCAGGACGTCCCTGATGAGAAGAGCATGATATACCAGTTCAGGGGTGGTCTCAGAGAAGAGATTCAGCTAGCTCTTGTTCTCTTTGAGCCCTTGAGATACGATGAGTTCTACAACATGGCATTGAAGCAAGAGGCTGCTCAATTGAGGTGTGATGCTTCCAAGAAGCGAGTCAGAAATGTTACTCCTTCTTCCTCTACTCAAGTGGCCAAGCAGCAGAAGTATTGGCTTCCTCCTCCTCCGTTCTGTCAGCCGTATCAGCAGAAGAGCAAATGTGGCAGTGGATCTTTCCACCCACCCAACCCTGGCTTTCAGAACAAGACTTCATCTCAAGCTCCAATATCGAGTGCTCCGTATCACCGTCTGCTTTCAGAGGTCACGTGCAACAAGTGCCAACAGAAGGGTCACTATGCCAACAAGTGTTTCAACCAGAGGCGTCTTCCTCCTCCTCCTCCTGTGAGATCGGCAAGTACAGTTGTGGTCAAGCATAACCCCAAGCACGCCAAGGTCAATTTGCTGAACGCAGCTCAGGCAGAGGACTCGCCATATGTGATTATGGGTAACCTTCCTGTTAACGATGTTCCTGCAAAAGTTCTTTTTGACACTGGTGCATCGCTTTCTTTTATTTCAACACCATTTGTGGCCAAGCATGATTTTGTGACCGAAAGGATTCCTGTTCCGTTGAAGATTGTGTCTCCGGGCAAGCAAATGACTTCTAACAATTGCGTCCCGGACGTCTCTATCATGTTGGGCGATTACAAGTTTCTCTCTTCTCTGGTGGTTCTTGGTAACTCAGATATTGATCTTATTCTCGGAATGGATTGGCTTACTAAGCACAAGGCTCAGCTTGATTGTGCAGCCAGGCAGATTGAATTGACTCATTCGTCTGAGGATGTAATTGTCTTTGCCGCTCGTGATGATACAATTCGTCTGTTTTCTCTCAATGAGAAGGGTGAACTAGATGCTATCTCGCAAATTCCAGACATTTGCGAATATCAAGACGTCTTTCTATAAGAGCTTCCAGGAATGCCTCTACACCGGCCAGTTGAATTCGTTAGTGATCTTGAGCCTGGCACGGAACCTGTGTGCAAGCGTCCTTACAAGCTCAGACCTGAAGAGTTGAAGGAGCTGAAGAAGCAACTCGATATTCAAGAGAGAATGGGTCTCATCCGGCCTAGTTCTTCTCCGTGGGGTTGTGGTGTTCTTTTGTGAAGAAGAAGGATGGAACGGACCGACTTTGTGTTGATTACCGTCCATTGAACAAGAAGACCATCAAGAACAAATACGCACTTCCCAACATCAACGAGCTGTTCGAACAACTCAAAGGTGCCCAAGTATTCTCCAAGCTTGATCTCCGTATGGGTTATCATCAGATTCGAATCCGTGAGCAAGATATTCCCAAGATGGCTTTCAGGACAAGCTATGGTTCATATGAATACACTGTCATGTCTTTTGGCCTCGTCAACGCTCCTCCGACGTTCTCTCGCATGATGAACTTCATCTTCAACGCCTACACCAATGACTTCGTTTTGGTCTATCTCGACGACATTCTGGTTTTCTCGAAGAACAAGGAAGATCATGCCAAGCACTTGCGTTTGGTACTCAATAAGTTGAGGGAACACCAGTTCTACGCCAAGTTCTCCAAGTGTGAATTTTGGCTCGATGAGGTTCTTTATCTTGGTCATATCATCTTTGCCAAGGGCATTGCGGTGAATCCTGAGAAGGTGTCTGCAATTGTGAATTGGGAACCTCCTCAGAACGTGAAGCAACTCCGCAGCTTCCTCGGTCTTGCAAGCTACTGTCGAAGATTCGCTGAAAACTTTTCTAAGATCGCGAAGCCTCTCTCAAATCTTCTCCAGAAGCACGTCAAGTACGTTTGGTCTCCGGAGTGTGACATTGCTTTCAACACTTTGAAAGAGAAATTGATCACTGCTCCAGTTCTGACTCCGCCTGATGAATCCAAGCCGTACGAGGTCTTTTGTGATGCCTCTCTCCAAGGTCTTGGCGCAGTATTGATGCAAGAGAAGAAAGTTGTTGCTTATACCTCTCACTAGTTGAAGCCCAATGAAAAGAACTACCCCACTCATGATCTCGAGTTGGCGGCAGTTGTGCATGCTCTTTTGACTTGGAGACATCTCCTATTGGGAAGAAAAGTGGACATCTTCACTGACCACAAGAGTCTCAAGTACATCTTCACTCAGCCTAATCTCAACCTCAGGCAAACTCGATGGGTCGAAATTATTCAAGAGTATAATCCGAGTATCAAGTATACTCCAGGCAAGGCCAATGTGATTGCTGACACATTGAGCAGGAAGGCTTATTGTAACAGTCTGATTCTCAAGCCTTATCAACCCGAGCTTTGTGAAGCTTTCCGCAAACTTAATCTGCAAGTTGTTCCTCAAGGTTTCCTCGCCAACCTTCAAGTCTCTCCTACCTTGGAAGACAAGATTCGCCAAGCTCAGCTTCTTGATGCTATGGTGAAAAAGGTGAAGATTGGGATTGCCAAGAGTCAACCCAAGTACAAGTGCTACCGCCTTGATGACAAGGACACTCTCTTCTTAGAGGATCGTATTGTTGTACCCAAAGGTGACCTCCGTAAAGTGATCATGAACGAGGCTCACAATTCTCTCCTCTCCATCCACCCTGGGAGCATGAAGATGTATCAGGACCTCAAGCAGGCTTATTGGTGGACTCGAATGAAGCGCGAGATTGCTCAATTCGTGAATGAATGTGATGTCTATAGAAGAGTGAAGGCAGAACACCAAAGGCCAGCTGGTCTCCTCCAACCTCTTGCCATTCCAGAATGGAAGTTTGACCACATTGAAATGGACTTCGTGACTGGGTTTCCAAAGTCCAAGCGTGGCAATGATGCTATATTCGTTGTCATCGACAAACTCACCAAAGTGGCTCACTTTCTACCTATCAAAGAGTCGATCACTATAGCTCAATTGGCAGAGCTCTATACCTCTCGAATTGTCTCTCTGCACGGTATTCCTCAAGTGATCTCTTTAGACCATGGCAGCATCTTTACCTCAAAGTTTTGGGATTCTTTTCAGAAGGCCATGGGCACCAACATCCACTTCAGCACAGCTTTCCATCCTCAAGCTAGCGGTCAAGTCGAGCGTGTCAACCAGATTCTTGAAGATATGCTCAAGGCTTGTGTGATCTCCTTCGGCATGAATTGGGAGGATTGTCTTCCTTATGCTGAATTCTCCTACAACAACAGTTTTCAAGCAAGTTTGGGCAAGGCCCCATTTGAAATTCTGTATGGCAGGAAGTGCCGTACCCCTCTCAACTGGTCTGAAACCGGTGAATGTCAGCTTTTGGGTAATGACTTAATCACAGAGGCAGAGGAAATGTGCAAAGTCATTCGAGATAACCTCAAAGCAGTCCAATCCCACCAGAAGAGCTACTATGATAGTAAGCACCGTGATTTGTCTTTCGAGATCGGAGATCATGTTTACCTCCACGTCTCTCCTATGAAAGGTACTCGTTGCTTCGGTATCAAAGGGAAGCTTGCCCCCAGATACGTGGGACCTTTCAAGATTGTCAGCAAGAGAGGCGATCTCGCCTATCAACTCGAGCTTCCTTCAAACTTTGCAAATGTTCATGATGTGTTCCATGTCTCTCAGCTCCGAAAGTTCTTCAAGACTCCTGACCGCACCATCAACTTTGAGGACATTGAGCTCCAAGAATATCTCTCCTATCGTGAGCACCCCGTTGCTATTCTCGAAGAGACTGAACGCAAGACTCGCAACAAATCAATCAAATTCCTCAAAGTCAAGTGGTCACACCATTCCGACCGTGAAGCTACCTGGGAACGCGAGGATCACCTCCGTTCTAAATACCTGGCGTTCTTTCAGTCCTAGATCTCGGGACGAGATCCTTTCGTAGTGGTGGGTAGTGGTGGAGTGTTGTAACACCCTGGATGTAACTTTCCCAATTTGTACTCCAACTCTTGCCGTTTCCGGCATTAAGTTAATTTATTTTCTCGGGTTAGGGTTTTGGTCTCCGTGTGTTGTTGTCGTTGTCATGCATCTCATATCATGTCATCATGTGCATTGCATTTGCATACGTGTTCACCTCATGCATTCGAACATTTTCCCCGTTGTCCGTTTTGCATTCTGGCGCTTCGTTCTCCTCCGGTGGTCATTTCTACCTTTCTTTCATGTGTGGGGATTAAACATTTCCTGACTGGACCGAGACTTGCCAAGCGGCCTTGGTTTAGTACCAGTAGACCGCCTGTCAAGTTTCGTACCATTTGGACTTCGTTTGATACTCCAACGGTTAACCGAGGGACCGAAAAGGCCTCGTGTGTGTTGCAGCCCAACACCCCTCCAAGTTGGCCCATAACCCACCAAAATCTTTTCCATCATCTAGAGCGTTCGATCATGATCGCGTGGCCGAAAACCGCACCTCATTTGGATTCTCCTAGCTCCCTCTACCTATAAAATAGCATCTCCCCCGAAATTTTCGGGTCATTCCACCCCTAACCCTAGCTCCGCTCCTCTCCGCGCGGCCGGACACGTCCGCCGGCTGCTGGACACATCGCCGCCACCACTCAGGAGCTGCCACGTGGCCCCCTGCGCCGCCTCCCACCGCTCCGGCCCGCCAGGCCCAAGTCGGGCCCCCGCGAGCCCATCACCACCGCCGCCCTTCTCCTCGCCCGCGCCGCTCCTCTCGCCGGCCGGCGCCGCCGCGCCGCCTCCCGGTCCGCTCCGCCGCCAAGCCGAGCCGCCGCCCCCGGTCGCGCCTCGCCGCCCGGCCTCCACCGCCATCGCCATCGCCGGCCACCGCCATCACCACCGCCGCCCGGCCGTCTCCCCCTCCTCTGGCGGCCTCCTACGTCTCTGGCGAGCTCGTCCACTCCGGCGAACAGGAACTCCGACGATCCTCGGGATCCGTGCCGGCTGGATCTAGATCCGGATCGGGTTGACTTTTGCCCCGAAACCCTAATTTTTTGCAATGTTCATCGCATCGTAACTCCGCATCCATAGCTCCATTTTGGGCATATAGCATATCAAAATGTTCGTCTCAGAGAGTACATCATTTCATTCCATTGCATCATTTTTCATTTGAGTTCATCTTGATGCCCGAAATGCTGTTAGAAGAGGGCTACTTGAGATAATTGCTAGATCTGCTGCTCTATTTAGATATTTGTCATTTTTTGCCATGATTATTGTGTGCTTGATATGCCCATGAGCTCTACATATGTTTTGTTAAGGGTTTTTCCTTCTTTCCAGAGGTGCAACCCATGTATTTTTATGATGTGTGTGGTGACTAGCACAAGCTTGCAAAGTGAGGCACTTGGTAATGCTGATTTCAGGGACTTAGCATTTCCACCAAGTCATTGACCTGTTTATCTCATATGGCCATATGTTCATGTTGTTTCCTAGTGATCCGTGCCTCTTTTGAGGATGATCAGTAAGGATGTTTTGTTAATCTTGTAGTGCTCTATCCATCCATGTCTTTGTTTGCAATTATGGAGCACCCTAGCTTGAGTCAATCGAGCTCTACTTTTGCTACTTTGTGAATCTGGGCAGATTGTCTACTTGTTAGCGATTTTTGCCGATGATGTTATAGTTGATCCGTGCATGCTATGTTATTGTTCTTGCCATGTCTAGCTTGCATTTTGTGTATTCTTGATGATTGTATGCTTAGATTATCATGACTTGTTCCGTAGTGAGTGCATCGAGCTCGTAAACATGCCTACTTGATATCTGTTTTCAGCATGCTCCAGTTTTCACTAAGTCTAAGAACTGATTATGTTTTTGCCATGTTCACATGCTTGCAATTATATTTTCTGATCCCTTTTGGCTCAAGGTCACTAAGGGACTTTTGTTAAGCTCTTTGAGTAGCTCCATGCCATGCTTTACTTTTCCATGTTCAGGTACTGTAGCATGTAGTTTTGTTGCTCCGAAGAGTGCATCTGATCTGAAATTCCAGACAAGTGTTAATTTCACTAAGTCTGAGATCTGTTTACCATATGCTTGTTTGAACCTGTTAATGGATGAATTGGCCGTAGCTTAGTGCTAGACTTTTGTTGAGCATCTTCAATGCATCCCTTCCATGTATTTTGTTGCCATGTTTGGTTGCTGTAGCATGTTCATCTTGTTGCATTTAGATGGCTACTTGCTGTAAATCGCAGACCGGTGTCATATTTGAATCGCTTGCCATTTCCAAACCGTAACTCCGATTCCGGCGTTCTTTATATCGTTTTCAAGAGATTTCATCTCATCTTTCTAGTGGCACACTTGGATTCCCAAGTTGAGGCCAGGTTCATGCATTCCTTGTTAAATCTTGCATATGCATCCCGCATCGCATCCCGCATAGCATACCATGCTTGCAACATATTGTTTGATCCTTGCACGTGGTTGATTGTGTCCTTGTTCCTTGTTTGTCTTGTTTGGGTAGAGCCGGGAGACGAGTTCGCTAACGAGGAGCCCGTTGAGTTTGCTTTCGAGGATCCAGTCAACTCTAACAACTTTGCAGGCAAGATGATCATACCCTCGAAATCACTACTATCTTTGCTTTGCTAGATGCTCGCCCTTTTGCTATGCCAATGCTATGATGCCTAACACTTGCTTTCAAGCCTCCCAAATTGCCTTGTCAAACCTCTAACCCACCATGTCCTAGCAAACCGTTGATTGGCTATGTTACCGCTTTGCTCAGCCCCTCTTATAGCGTTGCTAGTTGAAGGTGAAGATTGGAGACCGTTCCTTGTTGAAACATTTATTTACTTGTTGGGATATCATTATATTGCCATGTTATATTAATGCATCTATATACTTGGTAAAGGGTGGAAGGCTCGGCCTCTCGCCTAGTGTTTTGTTCCACTCTTGCCGCCCTAGTTTCCGTCATATCGGTGTTATGTTCCCGGATTTTGCGTTCCTTACGCGGTTGGGTTATAATGGGAACCCTTTGAAAGTTCGCCTTGATTAAACCTTTTCCAGCAATGCCCAACCTTGGTTTTACCATTTGCCACCTAGCCCCTTTTTCCCTTGGGTTTCCGGAGCCCGAGGGTCATCTTATTTAAACCCCCCGGGCCAGTGCTCCTCTGAGTGTTGGTCCAAATAGAGCCACTTGCAGCGCCACCTCGGGGCAACTCGAGGGTTGGTTTTAGTTGGACATAGTGTTCATCTGAGTGTGCCCTGAGAACGAGATATGTGCAGCTCCTATTGGGATTTGTCGGCACATTCGGGCGGTGTTGCTGGTCTTGTTTTAACCTGTCGAAGTGTCTTGAAGAACCGAGGTACCGAGTCTGATCAGAACGTCTTGGGAGGAGGTCTATTCCTTCGTTGACCGTGAGAGCTTGTCATGGGCTAAGTTGGGACTCCCCTATAGGGATTTGAACTTTCGAAAGCCGTGCCCGCGGTTATGGGCAGATGGGAATTTGTTAATGTCCGGTTGTAGATAACTTGAACCTTAACTTAACTAAAATGAATCAACTGAGTGTGTTACCGTGATGGCCTCTTCTTGGCGGAGTCCGGGAAGTGGACACGGTGTTGGAGTAATGCTTGCGCAGGTTTCTCTCTAGTTTCTCGCTCGCGCTTTGCCTCCTCTTCTCGCTCTCTTTTGCGAACAGGATAGCCACCATATTTGCTAGTCACTTGCCGCAGCTCCACATATATTTATCTTGCCATACCTATAAGCTTAAATAGTCTTGATCGCGAGGGTGCGAGATTGCTGAGTCCCTGTGGCTCACAGATTACTATTACACCAGATGCAGGGCCTGATGATTCCTCTCTAGGTGACGCGCTCGAGCTCAAGTGGGAGTTCGACGAGGACTCTCAACGATACTATGTTTCCTTTCCTGATGATCAGTAGTGGTGCCCAGTTGGGGATGATCGGGACCATGTCGCATGTTGGGTTATCTTTTATTTTGGCGCCGTAGTCGGGCCATGAGTTTTAGGATGATGTAATGTTATTTATGTACCTTGATTGACGTGGCGAGTGTAAGCCAACTATGTTATCTCCCCTTTTATTATCTATATTATATGGGATGTTGTGAAGATTACCTAACTTGCGACATATGCCTTCAATGCGATTATGCCTCTAAGTCGTGCCTCGACATGTGGGAGATATAGTCGCATCGAGGGTGTTACAATATTGATCTAAAAAGATACATACTATACTACCCTCTCTGTCTCGGTTTATAGGGCGCGCACGTAGTTCTCGGTCATCCATTTGACTAACTAAATATGATTTACTATGTCACAAAAAGTATATCATTGGATTCTTAAGCGGATGTAGTTTCTAAACATATATTGTTCATCACATATATAGCCAGTTAAATTATCAACCTAGAACAAGGTGCATGCCCTGTAAACCGATACGGAGGAAGTAGTAGAAATGAGGTTATTTTACCGAGCGATGGGCGTGGGAGCATGGCTTGTCATCCGGTCCCACGTGTCATGATGTACCAAGGCGATGCACGTGTCCCTCTTGAGGCAGAACAATGGCAGAAGCAGTACTACGTGGTTTTCTTGAAGGAGATGATGGTGAAGCGAAATGTGAAATAATGGTTGCTTCGTTCATCTAGGAAGGTGCGGCATTGTGATTTGACGTCTCATTGCTCATTACTACTGCTAGGGCGGTACGACTGGGGCGTCCCCCTGCTGTTTTGCACTATTATTTGGTGCATGACACATTGACCTGGTTGCTATATGTCCCACATGTCGGCGAGAGGAAGTACAAAATTCATGAAAGCGATCGTTGACAGAGGAGTACAAGACACAACTTGGTTTTCGCGCGATCCATCGATACAAACCTGGACTAAAAAAGGTGAGGGCGGGTCTTTTCCCGCGTGGCAGGCAGGGAATTTTGGCATAGTCTGTTCAAGGCAACGAGGCAGGAAGGGAAACAAGCAAATAAAGGTTGAGTGACTTAGTTTTGGGGAAATCTGATTTTACGGAGTACGTACCAACTATGGAGGTAGTATACTACTTACTACTCCCTCCTTTCTGGTTTATAGGGCTCATCTAAAAAATTTGTTTTTCTGTTTTATAAGTCTCAATTCTACTACTACTAGTAGTAGTAGTAGTAGTAGTAGTAGTAGTACTAGTAGTACCATCACATGTTGGATTTCGAGATGCGTTAAATCACCCGATGCAAGCATTGTCAAGAGAAAACTCACCAATGCATGTAGAAGTTCATGGAAATTTAGTGGTCATGCGTGCTTTCGTTCTAATTAATGCCTCTGTAAACATAACTTCTGTAGAAAAACGAGTGTACATTACTTGTGCAAACTACGAAATTAATTCCACCACTCACCGTCTACCTTGGTTGGAGAGATTTCGAAATTGAGCCATAAGCTGGAAAGGAGGGAGTCGTAACATAGCCTAGGCTAGGTTGCTGCACCACGGACTCCAAGGAAATTGCTGTAGTAGTACTACTCCTATATACCATTGTATATTCCAAACAATATGATGATCTTCCTAACCAAGGTAGGGACGAGCAGTAAACGGAGGGAGTAGTAAAATTTTCTCCTCGTCTTGCGAACCACCGCGCGCGTGGACGAGGGAGCAGGTGTAAGGCATAGTAAGCAAGCTTCACCTCGTCCTGCGAGCCACCGCGCCCGTGGGCGGGGGAGACGGCGTACTAAGCAAGCTTCTCCTCATTCTGTGAGTTGACGGGATACATCAAAAGTAATATGCACAGAGCATCCGGAGTGTATAGAGCATTGCCTCTAAGGTAGGCCCCACATGGTTTGCCTCTTTTTTAACATAACACATCAAGTCGCAAAATGTTTGTTCACCTGTGGTAGATGATCCTCCATCAAGTGGACAACCAGTACATGTGTCAAATTACCACGTGGGCTGCCTTTTTCGTACAGAAATGAGCTCCACCGTGTACCCGTGCGGGTGTGGTTGGGAAAGAGACGGGGGTACGTGCGTCGTGCGTGCACCTCTTCTCTTCATGCACGTCCCCCACCTGCGTGTGTGTGTGAGAGAGATTCAAACCTAGACATAATGCGTCGTCCATCCCCATGCCTCCACCCTGTACGACCACCAGTCGCCACCACGCCCCACTCCTCCTCACCTTATCTCTCATGTTTCTCGAGATATCGTTTTTTCAAAATTCTCGAGATACCATTTTTCCGATAAAATTCTCGAGATATCATTAGCTTTTACACATGGGATTACTCCTGCATGGGTCAATCACAACAGGTGTTTTGTAAAAAAATGCATCTTGATGTTCTGTGCAATGCACGGGCATCTTGCTAGTCCATGAAAACAACACATGGTAAAATTTCACGGTGAACGAGGGATTTGAATCTGCTGGGAGGGGTTGTTTGGATCTTGCCCATGGTAGCCAAAATATTGGCGACCCTTTTGTCCACCCGTGCCTTTGCCACTTATGAACGAGGAATGGCTCGGCTACTCATGCATCCTCCAGCGCGAATGTTGGAGATGAGCTCGCACGAGCTGTGCATTTTTTGTCCCCCCACGCCGCTCGAGCCGGCTGTAGACTGACCGGCGACCCACATATTACGCCATCCAACCATAGCCGCACACATTCTGACAGCAACTCAACCAACCGGATGAAATTCATGCAAACATGGCGATATTTCATATAAACAATGACATAATTCATATAAAATACCGGATTTTCATACAAACATGACGGATTTCATTACATTCAAATCAACTAAGCAGTGCTAGTTCTAGACAGCACAGGTATATAATACCTGGCCTAAATGGTCACTCGTCGATCCATTTGTGTTCCTCATGTCCGGCAGCACGATCACCGGACTTCTAGGAGCCCCCGAGGTATATGCTTCAGCGTAAATGACAGCTCGCTTCCCCACTACTGACGCCGAAGATGATGGTGGAAGGGGGCTTCTCTGCTTCCGTGGAGCCCATGCGGGGTCGACGAAGGTCCTCACAACAAAATAATCCGGCAAGACACCTGTTGTGTATGTCGGCGTCGCCTCTGCGGTGGCCTTCATGGGACCCAAGCGGTGGCGGCCTCCGATGTTCTACTTCTCCTCGATGATGGCGGCAGACGCGGAAGCGTTGGCCACCAACTCGTCGCTCTCCACACACCCGACTTCTCTCTGTGCTTGCATGGCGCGGCCGCTGGCATGGGAGTGTCGGCCACAGAAAAGGGAGACGCGATCGCAAACACGGGAGGCGCGGTACGAGGCGGCGGCGTGGATGGCAGCGACGATGCCCGTGCGCCGCTCCTCGTCGAGCTGGCCTGGAGTGGCGAGTTGTTGAACCGTGTGCCGGCTTGGGGCGGCAATTGGCTCCGTCGGGAAAGGGGAGGGAGGTGGATCAGCGAGCTGCATAGCTCATATCCGGTGGGCTCGGCGGGCCACCTAGCCGGCTTGGATGCGGGATTACTACTCTTCGTAAGCCATTGTAAGAGTGGACAAAATGGTGAAGGATGAGATAGGAGAGTGGCGGAGGTGTGCGATTCTTGGCCGATGTTTGGCCTCGTTTAAATAGGAGATTAAATAGACGGCGGATAGGAGGAGCTCAGCCGGTGTTGCGTTTAATGCCGGCCGGTCATGAACGGACGTCTGTCCAAAGTAGGTTTCTCGGCTTCCACATGGGTTTCATGGAGGCGTTTGAATGCGGCAAGGAGGCATGTTCAGCCGGGCGTGCATCGAGTGGCGCCCTCGACTCTCACGTACAACACAACGCCATTGTTCCACTGACGTGTGGGCTCTTTGGGTACACGGTCTGCATGTCAGTGACCCAGCACAGGCAGCGCATGGCAGAGGAACTTTTGGTGGGCAAGGGAGGTCAGAAGAGGGCATTTCATAAACCAATGATTGTTCATTGAGTCTGAGGTCATCTATTTCATCTAGATAAGCCTACTATATAATGTAAGAGAATTTCAAATTTTTCATATATACGTTGATAGCCCGTTCGATACATTGTGATTCATAAAGACCGCTGCAAACATCAATGTTCTGCTTATCATAGATAACATTGATTAATACATGTAACAATCCATGTCCTTAACAAAGGGTGCATGCACATATAGGTTGAGCGTGTGTCTTGCGTCGTGTGCTGTGTGCATCCAGGCGTGCGAGTGTTGTGTGCGTGCATGTGTACGTTTCAGTGTTGCATGCATGCGTGCGTACGTGCGTGTGTTCGTGAGTGCATGTGTACGTGTCAGTGTTGCACACCTACATGCGTGCGTGTGTTTGTTATGTGTACGTGTCAGTGTTGCATGCCTGCATGCGTGCGTGTGTTCGTGCGAGTGTTGCGTGCGGGGTGAGGCTACACGTCAGTCGACTGACTTTTTCATATCTGGTCAGTGGATTTTCCAGCCGTTGGATACGAAATCAAGGGCCTGTAGTTTATCTTCAACCTCCACCCCCTGAGCCGCCAGCCACCACCGGCCGAACCGTCGGCTTCCGCCGCCCACAGGCGGCCCGCATGGCCATGCAGCCCCGCCCACCCCGAAACCACTCCCCACCGCTGGTCCGCCGCCGCCCCCGCCATCCCTCTTGCCTCCCTCGCGCCAAGCATTTTCTTCGGCGATCCCCACGCCACCGCCCAATTACTACGCCCCCACCACCGGCGACTGCCAACCAGAGGTCTCACGACTTCAAATCCCCACCGACCACTAATATATTACCATTTTTGTCCTTCATATATGCGCTGACGGGTGGGCCCTATGGTAATGTGCGCTGCTGAATGTGGACCGTTAGACTGGTCAATTGATCGTGTCATCAACAAATTATGGAGCTGTATGGTGAGCTAGTGCCCGTATGATCACCCTAAAATGTATTTTACTTACACAGTGCAGACTCAAACTACCATTTCTTTCTTTCGTATACGCGCTGATAGGTGGGCCCCACGGTTACGCGCCCCGATGGTGCAACACTAGTTGCGCCACGTGGAACGTTTGACTAGTCAATTTAATGTGTCATCAACAAAATACGGAGTTGTACGGGTGAGCAAGTGACCATATGATCACGACATGTATTTTTTTTAACATGGTATAGACGCAAGCGCTCATATATACGCGCACACACTCACCGCTATAAGTGCACACACGCAGACCCTGCCCCTATGAGCACCTTCGAGAGAGTGAGCCAACATATGATCTTGAGATTTTATGAAGTCACCATAGGTGCCTCATAGTTGAGTGGAACGTCTCCTCCCACTGAACGCACATCGCCGGAAAATACTAAAATTAACCCAGGATAAATGCGAGCACCAGGACTTTAACCCTGGTGGGCTCGAGAAACCACTATCCTCCTAACCATCCAACCACGGGTTGGTTAGCACCACAAAATGTATGTGGTGACCATGAAGAGCTTATTCTGAAGTCCAATGACAATATCGTGCTTTCGCTTCAAATACAATGACCATAAGTGTCATCAAAAAAATACGGAGCACGCATCAAATACAATGTCCGTCAGTGTCATCAACAAAATACAGAGACGTATCGTGAGCTAGATACCGCATGATCACCATGAGAATGTATACGGTGACTGTAATGAGCATATTCTAAAGTCCAGTGACTGTATAATGCTTTCGCTTGAAATACAGTGACCGTCACGCGTGAATGTGTCATGGGAATGCATACTTTTAGAGGGCTGAGAGATAGTTTGTGTGCATACGTGAAAGTGGTGTAGAAAGATGGGGTGTCCGGTGGAGACAATATATGCCCTTCATTTCTCTTTCCCGTTTCTAATATTTTAGGAGAAAATATAAACATTCACAATGTAGAACAAATATCTTTGGATGCACCATGCAATTAAATTTCATGTATAACATTGTACTATTGTATATGCTTTTTTTCTTAGTGGCCGATTGCGTGTGTGGTGGGCACATCATTTCTAGTTGGGGTGGGCACATCATTTTTAGTTGTGGTGGGTCAGCATGAGGACTCATGTGTCGGTTCCATCCTGCACCACATAGGTTGGACCGAGACACATTATACGAAGAACCATGTGGAGGACTCGGCGTACAACACGAAGCTACCAGAGTCTTGGAGGACTCTATCCCCACTGGTGATAAGCCGTCTATATATGATTTGTAACCCTAGGCCCCGAGTATGTTATAGAAGCCTGCGAGCTAGTTTGTTGATAGTATACACACACGCACAATGCCTAGTATTCACGTGTACTCTGTACACACCCCTATCGCTAATATATACTCCCTCCGTTCGGAATTAGTTGTCTCGGATATGGATGTATCTAGAACTAAAATATGTCTAGATACATCCATTTCTGCGACAAGTAATTCCGAACAGAGGGAGTAGTACCAGGAGTAGGCTTTTTCCTCAACTGCAAGGGTCCAAACTTGGGTAAAACTTTGCCTCGTAATACTATCCAGCCTAACAGTCAGGGATATCCTACCGAATGATCTGATGGAATCATATATGCCAACTACTAAGAGAGAGGTCACTACTGTAGGATACTTCTAACGCAACACTACGATCAGAGACCCTCCGAGAAATGATGTGCGATGCAATAATCGCAAACTGTGTTGTATGAAATCCGTTAAAAATGTATAAAACGTTTGCGACTACGGATGCATCAAACACGGTTCAGGTTTTATTTGCGTGTGCCATGAAGGGCATGCGGTTCAGGTCAAGGAACTATTTGCGATGAGGAGGAACAAAAGAAACGGGCAGCCAGATGAAGGCGTGTGCGATACACAGCACACGGTTCACTTGGATGAACTGTTTGTGATTAAGCAACACAAAAGAAACGGTCAGCCAGATCAAAGGTGTGTGCGATATATGGCATGCGGTTCACTCGGATGAATTGTTTGCGTCGAGACATGAGAACAGTAATGGTTCAAATGAACAAGATGTGTGTGATAGGAGGCAAACAGGTATGTAATTGGGGACGTGTGCGAAAACAGATAACAACATAGATGATTACTGCTAACAAGCCATGTGTGTTGTGAGCAAATGATTGCTGGTATACAATTGTGAGTGATTGATGAAAACATCACCGACGGGTTCCATTGTTTAGTCCATGTGCGATGTGATTTTCTTTGTCCGCACGACATCTACGCTCTGTCTACAACATCAACATATATACTTAAAAAGACAACATTGCATAACCAAATTAAGCATACAATTACACAAGTGACTACACACATAACATTTCCACACACCAACAAAAAAAAATTACATGCATACTAAAGTAGGAGAAATGAGGAACCAATCATCTACTTATTGTTGCGATGACGCTTGCCATTGCTCTGCTTCCGGCTGGATCCCTGGCCGTTTTGGGGAAGGAGGGACTTCCTCATGTCAATGATCTACCTGTACATGTCATAGCTCGTATACGCCTCCTTGGCCGCGTACACGACATGAGCTTTGTCGAGTTTCTCCATCCAGGCCGAGTGCCAGGCATGCTTGTCGTTGCACGAATACTTCATGTCTTTGTAGTAGGGGTCGATGATGACCTCGGCGAGGTGAACCAATGAGTCCTTCTCATGCTCCTTGTTGCCCCTGATCTTGTATTGGCCCTGGATGTCGACAAGATTCTGGCAGGCAATAACTGAATTCTCAAGCGCCTTTAAATCGTTGGGGATGTCCACCGTAGCGAACATGTAGTGTGGGTTGTTGAAAAACTTGGTGAAATGCTCGCAAGGCCTTGTGTACAGGCTGTTGTGGTAGACGAGGATGTGGTGGCGCACGCACATCTGGGTGACGGCGACCTTGGGACGAGACCCGGCACGAGCGCGGGTATACTCGAGGTCGAACCCGACCACCTTGTACTTCTCCTCGGCAAGAAACAACTCCATGATGTGGATGGAGTGCTCCGCCCAAACCGGGTCGTTGGTGTACACCAACGAGAGGTCCATGAACCTTCTATGGGTGTCCACCATGGAACGCGTGGTGAACTGCTGCTCTTCATCGGCAGCCGCTCGAAGCGCCATTGGAGCCGCGCAGGATACCCTCTAAGAATTTCTCATGGTGGGTGTGCTTCTTGCAATGGTGGGACGCGATCAAAAGGTTGAAGAGACACAAGGGTAGGTTAAATGGCTGCTATAATAAATGGGGGTCGGCCGGTCTATAATCGGCACATCTTGTCACGGCGTTCATAGCGGAGGATTCCAGAATCCAGTGCACGCTTGACAACACCGCACCCCAGGCGTGGGCTCGAAGAGCCTGTTCCCGCGCTACCGCGTTGTTTACCACGCAAGCTTCCCACCCGGCTAGTTTGTCCACGCGTCGGCTACAAGAGGGACAAATCGTGGGTGTTTATTGGCAAAAAGCTTTGTAAAAACAAAGTGTGTGGAATGACTTCGGTCATAAGTTTAACCTTGGGTGATGAGGTCAAAGTTGCACAGAAGGGTGATGATGGACACTCGAGTGCGATAATTAATTCTGTGCTCTACAGTGCACATAGTGGAAGAAACCAACTGTGTGCAATATTGTCGAAGATCGAAGTCGAGTTAGCTATACATATCGTGTTTTGTGAGATCGACAAGGTAAACTAATTCGAGAATAGTTAATAAAATCTAAGACCATTGCATATTAAGGTCAAAATAGTGCTAGCAATATACGAGTCTCATACGATGCCATTTCAACGATTGTACCACAAAAGCTCGAAATGTTACAAGGTTCAAATTCAAGAGTTATATGGCCCAAATTCGAAGATTACAAGGTTCAAACTGATATTAGAAATGAAATTCAACTCATCAGTTGCAAACGCTCGCGCTAATGCGCTGAACATGGACATCGGAGAGCACTACTGCAGGATGGTCCAAATGTGACACTACGATCAGAGAACCTTTGAGAAACTGTGCGCGATGCAATGATCGCAAACTGTGGTGTAGGAAAACCGTCAAAAAAGGTGCAAAATGTTTGTGATGACACATGCATCAAACACAGTTCCGAATTTAGTTGCGTGTGCGATGCAGGGCATACGGTTCAGCTCAATGAACTGTTTGTGATGAGGAGGCACAAAAGAAATTGGCAGCGCGATGAAGGCGTGTGCGATATACAGCATACGGTTCACTGGGATGAACTGTGTGTGATTAGGCAACACAATGGAAACGGTTCAACTGAACAAGATGAGTGTGATACGCGGCAAATAGGTCCGTAATCTGAAATGTGTGCGAAGACCAATAATAACACAGACAATTACTGCTAATAAGCCGTGTGAATTGCTCTGTCTATAGTAGAATAACATGTATACAGATCAATAATAACACAGACGATTACTACTAATAAGCCGTGTGAATTGCTCTATTTACATATATAAGTGAAATAAACATCCAAGTGCATAAGTGACTATACAGATCATTCGCACACACCTGAATAAACAATTGCATGCATTCTAAAGTAGGAGAAACGATCGTCTAGTCATCTACTTCTTGTGATGCTCCTGCCACTGCTATGTGGCTCGATCCCTCGTCTGGGTCAGGAAGAAGACAGTTCCTCATGTCAACGATCTGCCTGTACATCTCGTAGCTTCTGTACACGTCCATGGCCATGTACTTGACATGTTGTTCATCCAGTCTCTTATGCCACACACTGTGCCAGGCGCTCATATTCTTATTGCTCTCTTTCTTCATCTTCCGTAGTAGGGGTCGATGATGGCCAAGGTGAGGTCAACCAGGGAGTTCAGTTTGCTTTTGTCGCTGCCCCAGACCTTGTAGTTGTGCTGGATGTTGACAAGATTCAGGCATTTCAAGTCACTAACCTTGAGCGCTTTTACATCGTCGTTGGTGTCGACCGTAGCGAAACTATAGTCGGAGCTGTTGATAAACCTGGAGAAACGCTCGCAAGGCCTTGTGGCAAGGTGGAATTGGTAGACAAGGACGTCATGTCGCACGCACAACTGGGCGACAACAACCTTCTGATCGTGCCCGGCATGACCGATGGTGTAGTCGAGGTCGAAGCCGACCACTCGGTACTTGTCCTCAGCAAGGAACTACTCCACCGAGACTGGATCGTTCGTGTATACCACCGAGAGGGCCTTCCCCCTCACGTGGGTGTCCACTACGTGATGCATGGTGAACTGCCCGCCATTGTCGTCGTCGGCCGCGTGGAGCGCAATTGGAGCCACGTGGAGCGCCATTGGAACCGCTGGATGTCCTCTCTGTATGTGTCCTCGTGGGTGTGCTTATTGTGACATGTGAGACGAGAGATGAAGGTAAATGGCGGTAGGAATAAAAGGGGGCCGGGTGGCATGGATTCTTGGCGCGTCCGCATGGCAGTTTTTGCAGCGGGTAACTGCATTGTCGCGCCGCGCCCGGTGCAACCGCTTGCACACGAACGTGAGTGATCGTGCGCCAGCCCAAAACACTAGCAGCCCGCGTGGAAGGACGAGGGCAGAGCACCAGGAGGGACGCGAGAAAAGAGCGAGCGCGGCGGTACGCGAGCAGAGCGCGCCGCGGCCGCCTGAACCACAAGCAACCACACGCAAGAACAGTTGAACACGAATCCAATGGTCACCTACAAGCCAGCCTTCATTTGCGTCGCTGCGTAGAGAGCGGCCGAGTGGTACCACCTCCATCTTGTCTATAGTCTCCTTTATATTCTGTGCCATACTTTGCCCTCAAATTTAACCAACAAAATGTTAATGCATGTTTTAAAAATTATATAATTGGAAACTATGTTCAAATACAAATCCAACTATATAATCTTTAGTGACATGCATTCGTATTTTATTAGTTAAATCATACTAATAAACCAGGATGGTGGTATAGTAGGTAATTAAATCACAAAAGTTTTTTTTTATTAATAGTATGTGTATGTGGCCTTTCGTCCTCCTCTTGCACGTCTTGTCACCCCGCTGCCGCAGACGGCTTATAGCGCAAGCTTGCGCAGCACACGGGGGCATTCTTTTTGCCAAACAGTGGCACCAATGAATCGTCGGTGAGCCCGTTCCCGCGCAACCTCGCAGGTTCCTGCACAAGCTTCCCGCCTGACTCGGTGTAATCCCCCGAAATCCCAATGCTTACCGGCTAGCTATAAAAAACCCTCATGGCCAGTGAGTCCTGCGTTGCATTTTCCCCTCCATCCCTATAGATTATCTCGTTTGCTTCTCCCACATTCTCCAATGGCACCGGTCCCTCGTCGTCGCTCAGCCACTCCGCTGTCATCAGAGGACTGCTCCAGCTAGGAGGCTACACCGTGGTGGTGACACAGTCCCCGGCATAGTGTAGTGCGTGTGGCGTCCCTGTTGGGTGTGTGCGGAACACTCACCACACGCTCCGCCGCCGGTGCCCGTCGGTAGCTGTTGCCGCCACAACACCGTCGAAACTAGGGCCATCGCCCGCTCTGCCTGTCATGGTTCTAACTCTGACAGTGATGTAGGGGGGTATGTATGGAGAGGCTAGATCTTAGCTATGGAGGAGTTGTAAGCACATGAGGATTACGAGTTCAGGCCCTTCTAGGAGGAAGTAACAGCCCTACGTCTCGGTGCCCAGAGGCGGTCGACTGAATTATCTGTGTATGAATAACAGGGGTGCCAACCCCTGATACTGAGGAGGGGGGTGGCTTATATAGAGTTTGCCAGGCCCCTCCAGCCCTCAGTAATGCAAGGTTTAAAGTACATTAAGATTGGGGGTTACTATTAACGCCCCTAATAAAGTGCTATGATGACCATAAAAGCTACTTAATGACCGACCGTTTGCGTGAAGGGTGACTTTAGATCTCCTGGCAGTCGAGTGGTTGGAATTTGGTCGAGTGATTGCTTTGTGGTCGAGTGTCTTGAATCTGTCGAGTGGGATACCTCCAAGTCGATTGAAAGGTGACTTCTTCTAGGATGTCCTTGGGTAGGGTACTTAGGACAGGTTCATGCCCCTATCCTAGGTACATAGCTTCATCATTAGCCCCCGAATGGATCGAGGTTCGAGCGGGGAAGGAGTTGGGGATTTTCCGACTGGTTCTTCATGTTATATGAACGTCTTGTTTTGGATCAATTGTCACGGATGATGTCGTCAACTTCTTTCAGTCGCCTTGATCCATTCTTGGCCTCTTGTCGAGTGAATTTATTTACTTGTGAAGTTCCGTGCTCCGAGTGGTTATTGTCGTCCGAGTGACTTTCATGTTGCGGTACATCTGGACGGCGATCTGGCCCAGGGGCCCAGTACAAAGTATACGATGTCCATGGGTAGGGCCTTTAGGTCAGGCATGTTACCCTACCCCTAATACATGTCCTCGTCATTAGCCCCCGAATCGGTCAAGGTTGAGCGGGTCGAGTCGAGGTGAATTCCCAGATGAGTCGATTGCTGCGGAGGCACTTATGAACTCCCTCTGGTCACCCGGCGATCTTATCTCCGCATGTTGGCTTGACGGATTCCAGACTGTATGGTGTCCGAGTGAAATGAGCTCAAACGGGTCCGCGGAGGAGTGTTAAACTCACCTTATAGCAATTTTTTTGGAGTGATTTGGAGCTGGTCCTGCATTGAGTAACTGATTACTCGGAATTTCTTCACGCCTGGAACGTGTCTTTGTTTTGTTGTTGTTCAACACTCGGACTGGTCAGGCCGTACCGAGTGGAGATTACTCCAGTGGGGGCATGCTGAGTGCACCCACTGGGTGTAGTCCCCGAACCGCCGTCGACTGCGGGCAGTCAGTGGGGGTCTGAGAGAACTAAAACTCTTCTTAGATGGTACTGATCGAACTTGTTTTTCTCTGACTTGGAGGTCGAGTAATTCTGGAGCTGGTTTTGCATCGAGCAAAATGTTTCTTTCCGAGTTCTCTTCCAGTGGGGGCACGCTAAGTGCACCCACTGGGTGTAGTCCCCGAGCCTCTGTCGGACTAGATGAGTCGGGCAGAGGGTTTAAGTCTCCTGGTAAACCTCCACGCAGCTGACACGGTAAATATCTTTTAGTCTGAAATTGAGTCAATTGAATGCATCTTCAGGTGCTTGACATGGTAAACAAGCTCAGCCTGGAGCTGAGTCAGTCGGAATGATCTTCATGCACTCGGCACGGAATAAATTCAGCCTGGAACTCGGTCAAGCAGGTGAATCTTCGTTAGGGGTGTTACCAGTAACCCCCAATCTTAATGTACTTTAAAGCTTGCATTACTGAGGGCTGGAGGGGCCTGGCAAACTCTATATAAGCCACCCCCTCCTCAGTATCAGGGGTTGGCACCCCTGTTATTCATACACACATAATTCAGTCGACCGCCTCCAGGCATCGAGACGTAGGGCTGTTACTTCCTCCAAGAAGGGCCTGGACTCGTAATCCTCGTGTGCTTACAACTCCTCCATAGCTAAGATCTAGCCTCTCCATACATACCCCCCTACATCACTGTCAGAGTTAGAACCACGACAGTTGGCGCCCACCGTGGGGCTAGGAGTCTTAGCGCCTAGTTTGAGAAGTTGCATTTTTTTCCGATCTCCTTGATCATGGTTTCGGGTGGAGCTTTGGTGGAGGGCCGCGAGATCCGTCTTGGCATGCTCACGTTCATCGCCGATGACTCCGCTTGGCTTCAGGAGGCTCCACTCGACGTCGACGCGCTCCTCGTCCGCGGGGCGACGCACTTTCGCGTATGCGTCCGTGGTGTCCTCCTGCGGCAGCCGTCGACCCAGTATCGGTCGGCTCCCGTGGCATCTCCCCACCCTGTTTCTCGCCGGCGCAAGCACTCTGGTCGGTCGAGGCTTCAGAGGTGGGTGAGGCATGCGGTGGCCCGCCAGTCGGCCACCCCACAAGTTGCGGCAATCGAGCCCAACGAATCCCTCTACGGCCTGTTTGACCTGTCGACTGGCTCTGCAGAGACCGCATCCGAATGCGACAGCAGTGACCCAGCTGCAGAGGTTTTGGTGATCGATGGGCCACACAGTCCTCCCGGTTTCCCCCGCGCTGACGGAGGCGCGGATGGGGGCGACCCCTCGCGTCCTCACGAGGAGTATCTCCCCGAGCCTCTCATGTCATTCCAGTGGGAGGAGCTTCGCTGCCGGAACATGGATGCACTCCACACTCCTATCGTTGGAGAAACCCCCGAGGCCCGAGCCTTGGAGGACGCGCGCTTGGCTAACTTGGCCGAGCGCACTCGACTGGAGAATCTCCAGCGAATACTCGACGAGCGAGCGCGTCAACGGGCTCCAGAATCCAGTCGAGGTCAACTCTTTCCGCCCCCGCAGGTATATCGTACTCCGATTCAGAATTTGGCGGCTGCGGCCCGTATAGCAGAGTCGATTCAGCCCTCCCAGTCAGAGGCTGGCAGAGGCTTGTTGCAAATCAGAGCGTTGCTCCAGGCAGTGGGAGACCCGAATTCCGCTGTTTCTCAATCGCGGAACAGGATCCACAGTCGATCCGTTGCAGCGGATACAGTCCAGTCGGTTCACAGCCCAAGATCGCCTCTGAGGCGTGAGGGACATGGAGACCGGCGTGATCAGTACAGAAGGAATGAGCAGTATGATCACCGATTCGATCGTGATAATCGACGTCGAGTGCCAACTCCTCCCCCGAGGAGTGGATCATATGTGCCTCGACAACAGGTTGACAGACGCCCTCATAGTGTTGGGCGGAGAATTCCAGTCGACCCCAGGGAACCAGGCTTTGATGCGAGATCCATTCTCGTTCAAGGTTTGGTCGACAGGAATAGAGCTCACCGAGAAGGCCGCGACAGAGATGCGCCTACCAGTAGTAGAGTACATGTTTCAGGGCCGGAGTGTTTCAGTCGAGCCATTAGAGCCGTTGTAATTCCTCCCAACTTCAGGTTGGCAACTGGAGTTAGTAAGTTCACCAGTGAGTCCAAGCCCGATACATGGCTCGAAGATTACCGAGTGGCTGTCCAGATTGGCAGTGGAAACGATGAGGTAGCCATGAAGCACCTGCCTCTCATGTTAGAAGGCTCGGCCAGAGCGTGGCTGAATCAGTTAGCACCCAGCAGCATTTACACTTGGGAGGATCTCTCCCGAGTGTTTGTCACCACATTTGAAGGAACATGCAAGTGACCTGCAGGCCTTACGGAATTGCGGTCTTGCGTGCAGAAACCGAATGAAACTCTGAGGGATTACATCCAGAGGTGGATCACATTGCATCACACAGTTGAAAATGTACCAGATCATCAAGCAGTTTGTGCCTTTAAAGAAGGCGTTAAGTACAGAGAATTGAATCTGAAGTTCGGTCGAACCGGAGAGATGTCTCTGAATCGGATGATGGAGATTGCCACCAAATACGCTAATGGTGAAGATGAGGATCGACTCCGGAGTGGCAAGCATAAAGCAGTCGCCCAGGAAACCGAAGGAAATTCCAGTCGGAAACAGAAGCGGAAAGCCGAGCCAGCCGCTCCTGGGGAGGCCATAGCTGTAACCCAGGGAAAATTTAAGGGAAACCCCAAAGGACCTTGGAACCCCAAGAAAGTTAAAGACCAAGACGGAAATGATGTTTTGGATCTACCATGTCACATCCACACCAAGAAAGATGAAGAGGGTAAACTCATTTACCCAAAGCATACCACTCGACAATGTCGGCTTCTGATCCAGCAGTTTCAGGGCAAGCAGTCCAAAGATAAGGAAAAGGAGTCGGACAAAGTTGAGGACAAGGAAGATAGTGATGATGGGTACCCCCAAGTCAATTCCACCCTGATGATTTTTGCTGATGTTGAGAGCAAAAGTCGACTGAAGGTTATTAACCGTGAGGTAAATATGGTTGCTCTGGCAACACCCAATTATTTGAAGTGGTCCCAGACTGCCATCACATTCGATCAGTCCGATCACCCTACGCACATTGCCACCCCTGGGAGGCAAGCTCTGGTGGTCGACCCAGTTGTCGAAGGCACTCGACTGACCAAAGTCCTGATGGATGGAGGCAGCGGTTTGAACATACTGTATGCAGAAACATTGAAAGGGATGGGCATTCCGATGTCCAGGCTCAGCACCAGTAACATGAGTTTCCATGGAGTCATTCCTGGGAAGAAAGCCGAGTCACTCGGCCAAATTGCTCTTGATGTGGTTTTCGGTGATTCCAAGAATTACCACAAGGAAAAGTTGACATTCGAAGTTGTGGATTTCCAAAGTGCTTATCATGCTATTTTCGGCAGGCCAGCTTATGCACGCTTCATGGCTCGACCATGTTATGTGTATCTCAAATTGAAGATGCCTGGTCCCAAAGGTGTGATCACTGTTACAGGCAATCGGAAGAAAGCAGAAGAGTGTTTTTAGAAAGGCTCAAAGATTGCTGACGCTCAGATGGCGGTGGTCGAGCTGCAAGAGTATCAGAAGACTGCAGATCCGAGTGAGTTGCTACGAGCTAAGAAGCCTACTTCAGAATCAGCTTTTCAGTCGTCCAGTGAAACGAAGGCAGTTCACATTCACCTGACCGATCCAAACGCTGCTCCGACTCACATCTCAACGACGGTCGACTCCAAATAGGAAGAAGCGCTCATCCAGTTCCTCCGTGAGAACTGGGACATCTTCGCATGGAAGCCTGCTAACATGCCTGGAGTTCCCAGGGGGCTGGCTGAGCACCGTCTATGAGTCGACCCAAAATTTAAACCTGTGAAAGAACATCTTCGACGGTCTGCCGTCCAGAAGAGGAAGGCCATTGGCGAGGAGGTGGCTCGGCTCTTAGCAGCGGAGTTCATCCGAGAAATTTACCACTCCGAGTGGCTTGCCAATGTTGTCATGGTGCCCAAGAAGGACAAGTCACTTCGCATGTGCATTGATTTCAGGCATATCAATCGGGCCTGCCCGAAAGATCATTTTCCTCTCCCCCGCATCGACCAGATAGTCGACTCGACTGCGGGATGTGAGCATTTGTCTTTCCTAGACGCCTATTTCGGGTACCATCAGATCCGTCTGTACGGGCCCGACGAGATCAAAACAGCTTTCATCACTCCATTCGGGTGCTTCTGTTATGTCACCATGCCGTTCGGCCTCAAGAATGCCGGAGCCACGTTCATGAGGATGATCCAGAAGTGTTTGCTCACTCAAATCAGTCAGAATGTGGAGGCATACATGGATGATATTGTGGTCAAGTCACGGAAGAGTTTCGACCTGCTGACTGACCTTGCTGAAACCTTTGCCAACCTCAGGATGTATGATATCAAGCTCAATCCGTCAAAGTGCACGTTCGGAGTTCCAGGTGGGAAGTTACTTGGTTTTCTCGTTTCCGAACGAGGAATCGATGCCAATCCTGAAAAATTGGTACTATACTCTGGATGAAACGTCCTATGCGTGTGCATGACGTCCAGAAGCTTACAGGATGCTTGGCCGCTTTAAGTCGATTCATCTCTCGCCTCGGTGAAAAGGCATTGCCTCTTTACCGACTGATGAAGAAGTCCGACAAGTTTGAGTGGACTCCAGAAGCTGATGCAGCATTTACAGAGCTCAAAGCTCTGCTCTCCACCCAGCCGGTGCTTGCTGCCCCAATCAGCAAGGAGCCTTTGCTGATTTACATTGCAGCCACAAGACAAGTTGTCAGTACAGTACTTACGGTCGAGCGGGAAGAAGAAGGAAAGGCCTTCAAAGTTCAGTGCCCAGTATATTATGTTTCTGAAGTTTTGACTCCTTCAAATCAAAGATATCCTCATTACCAGAAGCTTGTATATGGGATTTATATGACCATGAAGAAGGTTGCACATTACTTCTCTGATCATTCCATTACAGTCGTCAGCGACGCTCCACTATCAGAGATTTTGCACAACAGAGATGCAACTGGTCGAGTGGCCAAATGGGCGATTGAACTTCTTCCCCTAGATATCAAGTTTGAGGCAAAGAAAGCTATCAAGTCCCAAGCAATTGCAAATTTCGTCGCCGAGTGGATCGAACAGCAACTTCCGACTCAAGTTCACTCGGAGCACTGGACCATGTTCTTCGATGGATCTAAGATGCTGAATGGTTCCGGTGCTGGGGTAGTATTGGTTTCCCCCGAGGAGATAAGCTCAGATATGTTCTCCAGATTCACTTCGATTCCTCCAATAACGAAGCAGAATATGAAGCACTTTTGTATGGGTTGCGCATGGCCATTTCACTCGGCGTCCGTCGCCTCATGGTCTATGGCGACTCAGATTTGGTGGTTAATCAGGTGATGAAAGAATGGGACATCAGAAGTCCAGCTATGACTGGTTATTGCAATGTAGTGAGAAAGTTAGAGAAGAAATTCGAGGGGTTAGAGCTTCATCACATCCCCCGACTAAAAAATCAAGCGGCTGATGATTTGGAAAAGATAGGCTCCAAGAGAGAAGCCATCCCCAGCAATGTGTTTTTGGAACACATCCACTCGCCATCAGTCCAAGAAGATCCTTTTACAGATGAAGCCCCGCAGCCAAAGAGTGCCACAGATCCAACTGAAGTTGAAATTCCGGCAGTGGTCGACCTAATCATGGAAGTTTTGGCAATCACCTCTGACTGGGCGATACCGTACATCGCGTATATCCTGAGAAAGGAACTCCTGGAGGACGAAGAAGAGGCTCGACAGATCGTCCGTCAATCCAAGGCCTTTACAGTCATAAAGGGACAGTTGTATAGAGAAAGCAAAACTGGAGTCGGTCAGAAGTGTATAACACCAGAAGAAGGTCAAATAATCCTTGATGATATCCACTCGGGGACCTGTGGTCATCATGCGTCCTCTCGGACCATTGTGGCTAAAGCATACCGAGCGGGATTTTACTGGCCAAGAGCGAATGAAATGGCAAAAGAGATAGTCGACAAGTGTGAAGGGTGCCAGTTCTACTCCAACATGTCGCACAAGCCTGCATCAGCCCTGAAGACCATTCCACTCGTCTGGCCCTTTACTGTTTGGGGACTGGACATGGTTGTCCCATTGAGAATAGGCAGGACCGGTTTCACACATGTGCTTGTGGCAGTCGACAAGTTTACCAAATGGATTGAAGCTAAGCCTATCAAGAATCTTGATGCTTGCACTGCTATCAGTTTCGTCAGAGAGTTAACATTTAGATACGGAGTCCCGCATAGCATCATCCCCGACAATGGGTCAAACTTTGATTCAGACAAGTTCAGAGCTTTTTGCGCCTCTCAAGGCACACGAGTCGACTACGCATCGGTCGCCCACCCCCAGTCGAATGGACAAGCAGAAAGGGCAAATGGTCTGATTCTCAAAGGACTAAAGCCTTGGATGATGCGTGATCTCAAGCACGCAGCAGGCGCTTGGGTCGACGAGCTTCCGTCAGTTCTATGGGGTTTGAGGACCACCCCGAGTTGGTCGACTGGAAGAACTCCGTTCTTTCTGGTTTATGGAGCGGAAGCAGTCCTGCCGAGTGATCTACTTCACAATGCACCCCGAGTCGAGCTTTATACCGAAGATGAAGCAGAACAAGCCCGGCAAGACGCAGTCGACCTCCTGGAAGAAGAAAGAGAAATGGCTATGATCCGATCGACCATTTATCAGCAAGACTTGCGTCGATTCCATGCCAGAAATGTGAAGAGTCGAGCCTTCCAAGAAGGAGATTTGGTCCTCCGAGTGGATCAACAGAAACCACACAAGCTCCCTCCTACTTGGGAAGGTCCCTTCATCGTCACCAGAGTCCTCCACAATGGAGCGTATCACCTTTACAATGTCGATCGCCAGATCAATGAGCCACGAGCTTGGAATGCAGAACTGCTCTGCCCCTTTCACACTTGAATACTCACTCGGATGAGATGTAATAAGAAAAACTTCTGTAGTCTATTTATCAAACACAAGAGTGTTACAAATTTTCCTATAATTGTTGTTGCTTTTGTTTGCGTGTGAAATTCCCCAATGGGTGGCTTAGCTGCGAATCTGTTTCGCCTAAGTTTGTAAAAAATCCTACCGAGTGGTGAGCCAGACTCCCACTCGGAGGCTTAGCTGCAGCTCAGTGCTCGCCTAAGTGTTTAAAAATCCTACCGAGTGGCGAGCCAGACTCCCACTCGAAGGCTTAGCTGCAGCCCAGTGCTCGCCTAAGTGTTTAAAAATCCTACCGAGTGGTGAGCGAGACTCCCACTCGGAGGCTTAGCTGCAGCCTAGTGCTCGCCTAAGTGTTTAAAAATTCTACCGAGTGGTGAGCCAGACTCCCACTTGGAGGCTTAGCTGCAGCCCAGTGCTCGCCTAAGTGTCTAAATATCCTACCGAGTGGAGAGCAAAC
>NC_057809.1:334335146-334366123 GCF_018294505.1 Triticum aestivum
AGTACTCGCCTAAGTTTGAAAAAATCCTACCGAGTGGAGAGCAGACCTCCCACTCGGGGGCTTAGCTGCAGTCCAGTACTCGCCTAAGTTTGAAAAAATCCTACCGAGTGGAGAGCAGACCTCCCACTCGGGGGCTTAGCTGCAGTCCAGTACTCGCCTAAGTTTTTAAAATCCTACCGAGTGGAGAGCAGACCTTCCACTTGGAGGCTTAGCTGTAGCCCAGTGCTCGCCTAAGTACGGAACACATCCCAATCCGCAAGGACGACGAGGTGCAAATCGACTGCTACCTTCTCCTTCGGAGTTGCACCACAAATACAAAGTTATTTCGAGTGAAGAACAAGTTCCACTCGACAGATAATTCATGAAGATATTCAATGATAAATCAAGTTCAAATAAGATCCAAAGGTTCTAGACCGCAGATCAAAGTACTCGAGCCTCCAGCTCAACAGAGTTTAACAGTTACAAAATCCACTAGGCATTCCCAGGCAAATTTAAAGTGAAGCATAAAAGTTTTTATTCCTCATGCGGAGGACTGGAAGGGGCAACGAACTCGTCCAAGTCGATCCCGTCTGCAATGCGAGTGGCAGCAGCAATGAAAGTCTCCATGAAGTCTTGAAAGTTGTGCTTCCTGGTATTGGCAACTTGGATGGCGGCCAACTTTTCTTCTCGCGCCTCCTTGCAGTGGACACGGACCAGAGACAGAGCGACGTCAGCGCCACATCTAGCAGAAGATTTCTTCCATTCCACCACTCGACCTGGGACTTCATTCAGTCGAGTCATCAGGGACTCGAGGTCATTCTGAAGCGTCGTCCTAGGCCAGAGCGACGTGTCGATCCGTGACATCGCAACCTTCAACCGAGCAAGATAGTCAACAACGCTGGCAACACGAGATTCCAGTCGGAGCACGTTCATAGCAACCTCGTCCTTCACTGGAGAATTGATGGGGTCCAAGTCTGTCTCCACTTGACTGGTCTCCTCTTCGAAGTTCTGGCAGAATTCTGTAAACACAATTCAAGGATAAGTCAGTGGCTCTATGCAGATTTGGTAACTGCAAGTCAGTCGGGCCGGAGTAATTGCCCTCGAGCATGATGAACAGCTTCTTGGCGAGTCCACCGAGATAAGCCTCTAGATCGTTCCTTGTCCCCGCCAGATCACTTGCCTTGTCATTCAGAGCTATATTGCCATTCTTCAGACGGCTGACCTCTCGATTAGCCGCGTCGAGAGCAGTTTTCATCCTGGAGTTTTCCTTTTCAAGAGTACCGACTGAAGCCAGTTTTTCTTCAGCAAGCTTCGTTTTGTTCAGGGCCTCCTTCTACGCTTCGGCAAGGTCTTGATCCTTCTTCTTCAGAGCCTCCTCCATTTTGTCTGCGAAACAGCAAGTGAGATCAACATCGAGGATGGCCAGAAAGAAAGGACAGTCGACAAAAGCTCACCAGCCATACCTTTTGCTTCGTCCCTCGCCTTCTGCAAGTTCTCCTGAGCAAGCTTCAAGTCAAGGTTCAGCTGGATCTGTTTGTTCTCCAACTTAGTGTAGCGAGCCACAAGTTTGCAGGATTTCTGCAAAAAATCAGTCGACAGACATCCAAGATAAGTTGCTTCCGAGTAACCAAGAGACAATGATGGCGTTTCTAAGACTATAGTCGAATCAAAAACATTCGACAGTAGTCTCGCGGACTACACCCAGTGGGTGCACTCAGCGTGCCCCCACTGGTTCGACCAAAAAAATCAAGGCCTGACCAGACCGAGTGAAGAAGTTGAGCTAAAGCAACACAATATAAAGACTATAGTCGACTGCCAGCAGTCCACCGTAGTCTCGGGGACTACACCCAGTGGGTGCACTTTGCGTGACCCCACTCGTCAAAAAGATTAATAGACACACCCAGCGGGCGTATAGATATAAAGATCTTCGGAAAAGAGATTCTTCAGATAGCATATCCTAACAGAACAAGCGGTGAATCGACTGACCTGGACGTTGCTCTGAAGAGCTGAGCTCGCATCATAAGCTGCTTGGCTGGCTTCCCGAACCACCTTCACTTGCTCCATCATGATCCCCTCCTGGCGTATAGCCTCTTTAGCGGCACCCACTTGGTCCTCAGGGACGTGGTGTGTGGCAAAAAGCGAAGGCGGATTTGCAGTAGACGTCGAAGGCCGGACACTCGTCAGAGGTTCATCGAAGGTCACAGAAACCCGAGTGGTATCACCACCCTCCCGGACTGCGGCCTCAGGCGTCGGAGTAGTTTGTGGGGTCTTGCCAGCCAGCGCCCTCCTGTTCCTTCGCGCCCTCAGCGGCACTTCGTCGTCATCATCAGGGAGGTCAATGACATGAGGAGGAGCTACAAGAAAAATCCAATCGACCGGAATTATAAGAAATCGTCAGTCGACTAAAAGTAGAGCATCAGTAATCGTACCGGGGTTGGAGGTAATAGCGTCTTCCATCTCTTGATCATCGTCCTTGGCGGAGATCTCCGAGGTGGCAGCACTGCAAATTTCGAAAGTCAGTCAGCTTATTCAATGAGTCGACCAAGAGTCCGTCACGTTCGACAAAGGAAAACAAATTCTACTATTACCCAGAAATGGTGGGGACAATCATCTTCATCTTGGGCAGAGCCTTGGGCGGCTTGGACGGTGTCGCGCGTGGGTGCTTGGGAACTTTTTCTGTCGGTGCTGGAGATGAGGTCCTAGGGCACTTCGACGACTGCCCAACAAGGACAGTCGCCTTACCACGTTCCCGCGCAGGGTCGTGTGTAAGCTTGGATCGCCGTTCCGAGCGGGGAGGTTCGACTTCTTCCTCCTCCTCTTCACTGGAGTCGTCGTCGTCATCCCCCTCTCCTTCGCTGTCAGATTCCCACTCTTCTCCCTCGTCTCCACTTTCGCCTCTGCTCGCCTCTCCTTCCTCGGCCTGCTCCTGTGCTCCATTGGGTGTCGAGTACATCTCAGTAGTGGCCTAGAGGACAACAAACGAGACAAAAGTCAATCGACTGATCCAAAAAGAACAAATAAAGAAAGCAAGACAGTCGAAAACGCAAGGTCAGACCTTGTCCACTTCGTATGTTTGGTCGAGTGGAGGAATCCTCCTGGCTCTTCGGGAGTTGTCCTTGTTCCCTGTGGTACTCGACAGCCACCCTTCCAACATCTCATCAGTGACCTCCTCTGGGTGAATCCGAGTGGTGTCTTCAAGACCCGAGTACAGCCACATCGGGTGGTCACGAGCCTGAAGCGGTTGGATGCGCCTCCGAAGGAAGACTTCCAACAAGTCCATGCCAGTCACACCCTCGCGGACAAGCTAAACCACTTGACCGACCAGCACCTTGACTTGCGCCTTTTCCTCCGGCGTCATTTTCAGAGAGGTAGGTTTTTGTGCTCGATTCAGAGAAAAAGGGGGAAGCCCAGTCGACTGTCCTGGGGTCACCTGGTCTTTACAGTAAAACCAAGTCGACTGCCACCCACAGACTGACTCGGGAAAAGTGATAGACGGAAAGGAACTTTTTCCCCTCATCTGGATCGCCAAGCCCCCGCACAGCTGGATCACCTGCGTCCGTTCGTCACTCGACTTGGACTTCTTGACCGACTGAGAGCGGCAAGTGAAGATGTGCTTGAAGAGTCCCCAATGGGGGCGGCAACCCAAGAAGTTTTCACACAAGGAAACGAAAGCAGCAAGATACACAATAGAATTGGGAGTAAAGTGATGGAGCTGCGCTCCGAAGAAGTTCAAGAAGCTCCGGAAAAAAGGATGAGGAGGCAGAGAGAATCCACGATCGATATGGGTGGCGAGGAGGACGCACTCACCATCAAGAGGCTGGGGTTCAACTTCTTTCCCCGGGAGGCACGCAGATTCGTGGGGAATGAATCCCCCCTCGACCAGATCATCAAGATCATCCTGCCGAATCACCGACGGCATCCAGTCGCCCTGGATCGAATCCTTGGGCAGAGCAGTCCTCGAGGAAGATCCGCCCCGAGCGGACTTCTTCCCCTTCCCCTGCACCGCCGCCTTCTTCGCACGCTCCAAAGCCGACGTCTTCTCCTTCACCATCGTCGTCGGCGAAGCTCGAACAGACCTACGGCACCAAGGTGGGAGCGGAGGTGGCGGAGGATCTTGTGAAGGAAGGGGGAAAAGTGAAGGTGCACTGTTCGGGGGTCCCGAGCCGGCAGCTTATAAGAGGTCGCTTCCGAGTGGCTGACTGGTAAGCCCAGGCAATCCCGTCAAATCCCGCAATAGGCGCGCGCGGTAAGTGGCGAAAAAGGTGGCGCGGGGATCGAGGAGCTTCCGTCCTATCCCATCCGATTACTGCGGCCGCCCCCGTCCCGCGCGCTTCCCGGAATTCAAATCCCGCAAAATCCGCGGGCCGCAGAACAACTCGTCAAACAGAAGATCCCTTTCACACCGTCACTCGGAACTTCACAAGTAAAGAAATTCACTGGACAAGAGGCCAAGAATGGATCAAGGCGACTGAAAGAAGTTGACGATGTCATCCGTGACAATTGATCCAAAACAAGACGTTCATATAACATGAAGAACTAGTCGGAAAGATCCCCAACTCCTTCCCCACTCGAACCTCGATCCATTCGGGGGCTAATGATGAAGATATGTACCTAGGATAGGGGCATGGACCTGTCCTAAGTACCCTACCCAAGGACATCCCTAGAAGAAGTCACCTTTCAATAGACTTGGAGGTATCCCACTCGACGGATTCAAGACACTCGACCACGAAGCAATCACTCGACCAAATTCCAACCACTCGACTGCTAGGAGATCTAAAGTCACCCTGCACGCAAACGGTCGGTCATTAAGTAGCTTTTATGGTCATCATAGCACTTTATTAGGGGCGTTACCAGTAACCCCCAATCTTAATGTACTTTAAACCTTGCATTAGTAAGGGCTGGAGGGGCCTGGCGAACTCTATATAAGCCACCCCCCTCCTCAGTATTAGGGGTTGGCACCCCTGTTATTCATACACACATAATTCAGTCGACCGCCTCCGGGCACCGAGACGTAGGGCTGTTACTTCCTTCGAGAAGGGCCTGAACTCGTAATCCTCGTGTTCTTACAACTCCTCCATAGCTAAGATCTAGCCTCTCCATACATACCCCCCTACATCACTGTCAAAGTTAGAACCACGACACCACCGCCGCGGCCCGAAGGTGGGAGATGGCTGTCGTGGCTGCCACCCCACTGCCGGCCACTGTGGCCATCACCCGCTCCGCCACCACGGTCTGAAGGCGGGAGGTGGTGGTCGTGGCCGCCACCCCGTCGTCGGCCGCTGTGGCCGCCAGCCCACCGTCGACCGCCGGGGTCATCACCCGCTCTGCCACCGCCGCCCGAACGCGGGAGGCGGAGGTGGATGCCCGCACGTGTTACAGCGACCTTGTCTGCTACACCGAGTTCCTGCGGGAGGAGGAGGAGAGCTTCGTCGAGCATGCAAAGAGCCTTACTGCCGCAGTGGCAGCGGCACAGGCTGCCTCAGAGGCGAGGAATCAAGATATCTATGAGGAGAACCACCGCTTCGAGAGGGGTCGTCTGGAGCGGCAAAGGGCGTTTGAGGCGAGCGTCGCTGAAGTTGCATTAGCGGTAGGCACCGCATTGTGGTTTCCCAGCTCGTCAGTAGGCTCCTCCGCCTCTTACTAAGCGCGCTCGGCAGAGGAGAGGCAGCCGGAAGTAGTACAAAGGCCCTCCGCAATAGTAGTAGTATTTAGGGGCTATTTTGTTCAGTTCATCTCAGTATAGATGTGGTGGAACTGTATAACGTACTTAAAATTAGCTAGTATATATAGTTGAACTAGCTATTAGTACGTGGTTGGCAACAATTGGGGAAAAGTATGGTCAGTTCAGTTGTCGAGTTGAACTGTTTGTATAAATTAAGAATGACTGCTTAATCTAATAATGAAATATATGCCTAATTACTGAATTTTAGTTGCAAAAATTAGATACTGCTAGTGATTTTTAGCTTCACATTTTGACAAAATCGCAGTGTTACAAAGATTGACAAATCTTACCAAATTGTTTGTACGTGGTTCCACACGGGTCATCCAAACAATCGTTTGCGTTGAAGGGATGCACAAATCTTGCGCTGCTCTCACTTTGCATCCGGGTGTTCTATCTAAAACGTTTGCGATCAAGAGCTGCAGAAATCCTGCTCGGCACATTTTCTCTTGGCTTCCTCGGGAAGCTGTCGGTTTGCATATGGGTTTTCTAACTAAAACATTTGCGATGAGTGTTTTATATTTAAAAGAGAAGTAAACTGCGGCTTGGGCGCCATTAATGGAGAGGATGCAAGCAAGGCGGGCGGCCATGGAAGTCAAAGCGCTCGCACACTTCACGATGAGCCTGCACACTCAAGGACAGCTTGCATGCCTCTCGGTTAGCCTGCGCACCGAACGATGCTCGCACGCCTCCCGTTCAGTCAAGGTCAAGTACCTGTCTGCACGACACCTCCTACAACCATTAAAACCAAGACACGTGGCGTCTAGTGAATGGTTAACAGAATTTTGGATTTACTAGAATTTAAAAACCAGGCATCTCAATGTTTTGTCGGCAATCAACGGTGCCCTGGTGTTTGAAATTCATTCCCATTTCTTGCATGGGACCAAAGCATGCACCCAAGGACACATATTTGATTTTTCAACCAATTTATATGAACTGGAGCATGTGCATGTAGTTCAAATCTGAATTATGCACATAAATGCATTGAAAACTCAGTTAATGCATAAAAATGTCCGAAGGAACACCGAAAAATCACAAAAAATCACACAACACTCCTGTTGTTCTATGTTGACACAAGAAAAAAATTGAAAGCAATAAGAAGCAATGGATATCGTTTGATCCACAAAGGTGGGACGTTCCCTACCGAAAACCATCATGCTTGTTGTGAGAAGCTCCGGTTTGTGAGAAGCATATACCTAGACCTGCCCCAAATGGGACAAAATTTGTACCACGGCATGTTGATGCTACTCCATGATAGCATGCCAAGTTTCATGAATTTCATACGAGTTTTGGATTTACTAGAATTTAAAAACCATGCATCTCAACGTTTTGCCGGCAATCAACGGTGCCCCGGTGTTTGAAATTCATTCCCATTTCATGCATGGGACCTAAGCATGCACCCAGGGACACAAATTTGATTTTTCAACCAATTTATATGCACTGGAGCATGTGCATCTAGTTCAAATTTGAATTATGCACATAAAATGCATTGAAAACTCAGTTAATGTATAAAAATTTACAAACGAACTATGAAAAATGACAAAAATGCATACAACACTCCTGTTGTTCTATGCTGACACAAGAAAAAAATATGAAAACAGTAAGAGGCAATGGATATCGTTTCGCCACAAAGGTGGAATGTTCCCTATGAAAAACCATCATGCTTGTTGTGAGAAGCTCCAGTTTGTGAGAAGCATAGACCCAAACCTGCCCCAAATAGGACAAAATTTGTACCATGTCTTGTTGATGCCGCTCCATGATAACATGCCAAGTTTCATGAATTTCAGACGAGTTCTGGATTTACTAGAATTTAAAAACCATGCATCTCAATGTTTTGCCGGCAATCAACGGTGCCCCGATGTTTTAAATTCATTCCCATTTCTTGCATGGGACCTAAGCATGCACCCAAGGACACATATTTGATTTTTCAAATAATTTATATGCACTGGAGCATGTGCATGTAGTTAAAATTTGAATTATGCACATAAAATGCATTGAAAACTTAGTTAATGCATAAAAATGCCCAAACGAACCCCGAAAAATCACAAAAAAATCACACAACACTCCAATTTTTCTATGTTGACACGAGAAAAAAATGAAAGCAGTAAGAGGCAATGAATATTGTTTCATCCACAAAGGTGGGACGTTCCCTACCGAAAACCATCAGGCTTGTTGTGAGAAGCTCCGGTTTGTGAGAAGCATATACCCAAACCCGCCCCAAATGGGACAAAATTTGTACCACGGCATGTCGATGCCACTACATGATAGCATGCCAAGTTTCAGGAATTTCAGACGAGTTTTGGATTTACTAGAATTTAAAAACCATGCATCTCAATATTTTGCCGCAATCAACGGTGACCCGATGTTTGAAATTCATTCCCATTTCTTGCATGGGACCTAAGCATGCACCCAAGGACACAGATTTGATTTTTCAACCAATTTATATGCACCGGAGCATGTGCATGTAGTTCAAATTTGAATTATGCACATAAAATGCATTGGAAACTCAGTTAATGCATAAAAATGGCCAAACGAAACCTGAAAAATCACACGACACTCCTGTTGTTCTATGTTGACCCAAGAAAAAAAGTTGAAAGCAATAAGAGGCAATGGATATCGTTTCATCCACAAAGGTGGGACGTTCCCTACCTAAAAGCATCATGCATGTTGTGAGAAGCTCCGGTTTGTGAGAAGCATATACCCAGATCTGCCCCAAATGGGACAAAATTTGTACCACGGCATGTTAATGCCACTCCATGATATCATGCCAAGTTTCCTGAATTTCATACAAGTTTTGGATTTACTAGAATTTAAAAACCATGCATCTCAATGTTTTGCCGGCAATCAACGGTGCCCCGGTGTTTGAAATTCATTCCCATCTCTGGCATGGGACCTAAGCATGCACCCAGGGACACAAATGTGGTTTTTCAACCAATTTATATGCACTGGAGCATGTGCCTGTAGTTCAAATTTGAATTATGCACATAAAATGCATTAAAACTCAGTTAATGCATAAAAATTTCCAAACGAACCCCGAAAAATCACAAAAAATCAGACAACACTCCTGTTGTTCTATGTTGACACAAGAAAAAATATGAAAGCAGTAAGAGGCAATGGATATCATTTCGCCACAAAGGAGGGACGTTCCCTACGAAAAACTATCATGCTTGTTGTGAGAAGCTCCGGTTTGTGAGAAGCATATACCCATACCTGCCCCAAATAGGACAAAATTTGTACCATGTTATGTTGATGCCGCTCCATGATAACATGCCAAGTTTCATGAATTTCAGACGAGTTCTGGATTTACTAGAATTTAAAATCCATGCATCTCATTGTTTTGCCGGCAGTCAACGATGCCCCGGTGTTTGAAATTCATTCCCATTTCTTGCATGGGACCTAAGCATGCAGCCAAGGACACAGATTTGATTTTTCAAGTAATTTATATGCACTGGATCTTGTGCATGTAGTGCAAATTTGAATTATGCACATAAAATGCATTGAAAACTCAGTTAATGCATAAAAATGTCCAAACGAACCCCAAAAAATCACAAAAAATCACACAACACTCCAGTTGTTCTATGTTGACACGAGAAAAAAAATTGAAAGCAGTAAGAGGCAATGAATATTGTTTCGTCCAAAAGGTGTGACGTTCCCTACCGAAAACCATCATGCTTGTTGTGAGAAGCTCCGGTTTGTGAGAACCATAGACCCAAATCCGCCCCAAATGGGACAAAATTTGTACCACGGCATGCCGATGCCACTCCCTGATAGCATGCCAAGTTTCACAAATTTAGGACGAGTTTTCGATTTACTAGAATTTAAAAACCATGCATCTCAATATTTTGCTGCAATCAACGGTGCCCCGGTGTTTGAAATTCATTCCCATTTCTTGCATGGGACCTAAGCATGCACCAAAGCACACATAATTGATTTTTCAACCAATTTATATGTACTCTAGCATGTGCATGTAGTTAAAATTTGAATTATGCACATAAAATGAATTGGAAACTCAGTTAATGCATAAAAATGGCCAAACGAACCCCAAAAATCACACAACACTCCTGTTGTTCTATGTTGACACGAGTAAAAAATTGAAAGCAATAAGAGGCAATGGATATCATTTCATCCACAAAGGTGGGACGTTCCCTACCGAAAACCATCATGCTTGTTGTGAGAAGCATATACCCAGACCTGCCCCAAATGGGATAAAATTTGTACCACGGCATGTTGCTGCCGCTCCATGATAGCATGCCAAGTTTCATGAATTTCATACGAGTTTTGGATTTACTAGAATTTAAAAACCATGCATCTCAATGTTTTGCCGGCAATCAACGGTGCCCCGGTGTTTGAAATTCATTCCCATTTCTTGCATGGGATCTAAACATGCACCAAAGGACACATATTTGATTTTTCAACCAATTTATATGTACTGGAGCATGTGCATGTAGTTAAAATTTGAATTATGCACATAAAATGCATTGGAAACTCAGTTAATGCATAAAAATGTCCAAACGAACCCCAAAAATCACACAACACTCCTGTTGTTCTATGTTGACACGAGTAAAAAATTGAAAGCAATAAGAGGCAATGGATATCATTTCATCCACAAAGGTGGGACGTTCCCTACCGAAAACCATCATGCTTGTTGTGAGAAGCATATACCCAGACCTGCCCCAAATGGGATAAAATTTGTACCACGGCATGTTGATGCCGCTCCGTGATAGCATGCCAACTTTCATGAATTTCATACGAGTTTTGGATTTACTAGAATTTAAAAACCATGCATTTCAATGTTTTGCCGGCAATCAACGGTGCCCCGGTGTTTGAAATTCATTCCCATTTCTTGCATGGGACCTAAGCATGCACCCATGGACACAAATTTGGTTTTTCAACCAATTTATATGCACTGTAGCTTGTGCCTGTAGTTCAAATTTGAATTATGCACATAAAATGCATTGAAAACTCAGTTAATGCATATAAATGTCCAAACGAACCCCAAAAAATCACAAAAAATCACACAACACTCTAGTTGTTCTATGTTGACACGGGAAAAAAATTGAAAGCAGTAAGAGGCAATGAATATTGTTTCGTCCACAAAGGTGTGATGTTCCCTACCGAAAATCATCATGCTTGTTGTGAGAAGCTCCGGTTTGTGAGAAGCATAGACCCAAACCCACCCCAAATGGGACAAAATTTGTACCACGGCATGCCGATGCCACTCCCTGATAGCATGCCAAGTTTCACGAATTTCAGACGAGTTTTGGATTTACTAGAATTTAAAAACCATGCATCTCAATATTTTGCCGCAATCAACGATGCCCCGGTGTTTGAAATTCATTCCCATTTCTTGCATGGGACCTAAGCATGGACCCAAGGACACGGATTTGATTTTTCAACCAATTTATATGCATTGGAGCTTGTGCATGTAGTTCAAATTTTAATTATGCACATAAAATGCATTGGAAACTAAGTTAATGCATAAAAATGGCCAAACGAACCCCGAAAAATCACACAACACTCCTGTTGTTCTATGTTGACCCAAGAAAAAAATTGAAAGCAATAAGAGGCAATGGATAACATTTCATCCACAAAGGTGGGACGTTCCCTACCGAAAAGCATGATGCTTGTTGTGAGAACGTCCGGTTTGTGAGAAGCATATACCCAGACCTGCCCCAAATGGGACAAAATTTGTACCATGGCATGTTGACGCTGCTCCATGATAGCATGCCAAGTTTCATGAATTTCATACGAGTTTTGGATTGACTAGAATTTAAAAACCATGCATCTCAATGTTTTGCCGTCAATCAACGGTGCCCCGGTGTTTGAAATTCATTCCCATTTCTTGCATGGGACCGAAGCATGCACCCAAGGACACATATTTGATTTTTCAACCAATTTATATGTACTGGAGCATGTGCATGTAGTTAAAATTTGAATTATGCACATAAATTGCATTGGAAACTCAGTTAATGCATAAAAATGGCCAAACGAACCCCAAAAATCACACAACACTCCTGTTGTTCTATGTTGATACGAGTAAAAAATTGAAAGCAATAAGAGGCAATGGATATCATTTCATCCACAAAGGTGGGACGTTCCCTACCGAAAACCATCATGCTTGTTGTGAGAAGCATATACCCAGACCTGCCCCAAATGGGATAAAATTTGTACCATGGCATGTTGATGCCGCTCCATGATAGCATGCCAAGTTTCATGAATTTCATACGAGTTTTGGATTTACTAGAATTTAAAAACCATGCATCTCAATGTTTTGCCGGCAATCAACGGTGCCCCGGTGTTTGAAATTAATTCCCATTTCTTGCATGGGACCTAAGCATGCACCCAAGGACACAAATTTGGTTTTTCAACCAATTTATATGCACTGTACCTTGTGCCTGTAGTTCAAATTTGAATTATGCACATAAAAATTTCCAAACAAACCCCAAAAATCACAAAAAATCACACAACACTCCTGTTGTTCTATGTTGACACAAGAAAAAAAATATGAAAGTTGAAAGAGGCAATGGATATCGTTTTGCCACAAAGGTGGGACGTTCCCTTCCAAAAACCATCATGCTTGTTTTGAGAAGCTCCGGTTTGTGAGAAGCATATACCCAAACCTGCCCCAAATAGGACAAAATTTTTACCATGTCATGTTGATGCCGCTCCATGATAACATGCCAAGTTTCATGAATTTCAGACGAGTTCTGGATTTACTATAATTTAAAAACCATTCATCTCAATGTTTTGCCGACAATCAACGGTGCCCCGGTGTTTGAAATTCATTCCCATTACTTGCATGGGACCTAAGCATGCACCCAAGGAAACATATTTGATTTTTCAACTAATTTATATGCACTGGAGCATGTGCATCTAGTTCAAATTTAAATTATGCACATAAAATGCATTGAAAACTCAGTTAATGCATAAAAATGTCCAAACGAACCCCCAAAAATAGAAAAATCACACAACACTCCTGTTGTTCTATGTTGAGACGAGAAAAAATTTTGAAAGCAATAAGAGGCAATGAATATTGTTTCGTCCACAAAGGTGGGACGTTCCCTACAGATAAACATCATGCTTGTTGTGAGAAGCTCCGGTTTGTGGGAAGCATATACCCAAACCCGCCCCAAATGGGACAAAATTTGTACCACGACATGTTGATGCCGCTACATGATAGCATGCCAAGTTTCATGAATTTCTGACGAGTTTTGGATTTACTAGAATTTAAAAACCATGCATCTCAATATTTTGCCGCAATAAACGGTCCCCGGTGTTTGACATTCATTCCCATTTCTTGCATGGGACCTAAACATGCACCCAAGGACACAGATTTGATTTTTCAAACAATTTATATGCACTGGAGCATGTGCATGTAGTTCAAATTTGAATTATGCACATAAAATGCATTGGAAACTCAGTTAATGCAGAAAAATGACCAAACGAACCCCGAAATATCAACAACACTCCTGTTGTTCTATGTTGACCTGAGAAAAAAAATTGAAAGCAATAAGAGGCAATGGATATCATTTCATCCACAAAGGTGGGACGTTCCCTACCGAAAACCATCATGCTTGTTATGAGAAGCATATACCCAGACCTGCCCCAAATGGGATAAAATTTGTACCACGGCATGTTGATGCCGTTCCATGATAGCATGCCAAGTTTCATGAATTTCATACGAGTTTTGGATTTACTAGAATTTAAAAACCATGCATCTCAATGTTTTGCCGGCAATCAACGGTGCCCCGGTGTTTGAAATTAATTCCCATTTCTTGCATGGGACCTAAGCATGCACCCAAGGACACAAATTTGGTTTTTCAACCAATTTATATGCACTGTAGCTTGTGCCTGTAGTTCAAATTTGAATTATGCACATAAAAATTTCCAAACAAACCCCAAAAATCACAAAAAATCACACAACACTCCTGTTGTTCTATGTTGACACAAGAAAAAAATATGAAAGTTGAAAGAGGCAATGGATATCGTTTTGCCACAAAGGTGGGACGTTCCCTTCCAAAAACCATCATGCTTGTTGTGAGAAGCTCCGGTTTGTGAGAAGCATATACCCAAACCTGCCCCAAATAGGACAAAATTTGTACCATGTCATGTTGATGCCGCTCCATGATAACATGCCAAGTTTCATGAATTTCAGACGAGTTCTCGATTTACTAGAATTTAAAAACCATGCATCTCAATGTTTTGCCGACAATCAACGGTGCCCCGGTGTTTGAAATTCATTCCCATTACTTGCATGGGACCTAAGCATGCACCCAAGGACACATATTTGATTTTTCAACTAATTTATATGCACTTGAGCATGTGCATGTAGTTCAAATTTAAATTATGCACATAAAATGCATTGAAAACTCAGTTAATGCATAAAAATGTCCAAACGAACCCCCAAAAATAGAAAAATCACACAACACTCCTGTTGTTCTATGTTGAGACGAGAAAAAAATTTGAAAGCAATAAGAGGCAATGAATATTGTTTCGTCCACAAAGGTGGGACATTCCCTACCGATAACCATCATGCTTGTTGTGAGAAGCTCCGGTTTGTGGGAAGCATATACCCAAACCCGCCCCAAATGGGACAAAATTTGTACCACGACATGTTGATGCCGCTACATGATAGCATGCCAAGTTTCAAGAATTTCTGACGAGGTTTGGATTTACTAGAATTTAAAAACCATGCATCTCAATATTTTGTCGCAATAAACGGTTCCCGGTGTTTGACATTCATTCCCATTTTTTGCATGGGACCTAAACATGCACCCAAGGACACAGATTTGATTTTTGAAACAATTTATATGCACTGGAGCATATGCATGTAGTTCAAATTTGAATTATGCACATAAAATGCATTGGAAACTCAGTTAATGCAGAAAAATGGCCAAACGAACCCCAAAATATCACACAACACTCCTGTTGTTCTATGTTGACCTGAGAAAATAAATTGAAAGCAATAAGAGGCAATGGATATCATTGCATCCACAAAGGTGGGACGTTCCCTACCAAAAAGCATCATGCTTGTTGTGAGAAGCTCCGATTTGTGAGAAGCATATACCCAAACCTACCCCAAATAGGACAAAATTTGTACCATGTCATGTTGACGCCGCTCCGTGATAACATGCCAAGTTTCATGAATTTTAGACGAGTTCTGGATTTACTAGAATTTAAAAACCATGCATCTCAATGTTTTGCCGGCAATCAACGGGGCCCCGGTGATTTAAATTCATTCCCATTTCTTGCATAGGACCTAAGCATGCACCCGAGGACATAGATTTGATTTTTCATATAATTTATATACACTTCAGCATGTTCATGTAGTTCAAATTTGAATTATGCACATAAAATGCATTGAAAACTTAGTTAATGCATAAAAATGTCCAAACGAACCCCGAAAAATCACAAAAATCACACAACACTCCAGTTGTTCTATGTTGACACGATAAAAAAATTGAAAGTAGTAAGAGGCAACCAATATTGTTTCGTCCAGAAAGGTGGGACGTTCCCTACCGAAAACCATCATGCTTGTTGTGAGAAGCATATACCCAAACCTGCCCCAAATGGGACAAAATTTGTACCACGGCATGTCGATGCCACTACATGATAGCATGTTAAGTTTCACGAATTTCAGACGAGTTTTGGATTTACTAGAATTTAAAAACCATGCATCTCAATATTTTGCCGCAATCAACGGTGACCCGGTGTTTGAAATTCATTCCCATTTCTTGCATGGGACCTAAGCATGCACCCAAGGACACAGATTTGATTTTTCAACCAATTTATATGCACTGGAGCATGTGCATGTAGTTCAAATTTGAATTATGCACATAAAATGCATTGGAAACTCAGTTAATGCATAAAAATGGCTAAACGAACCCTGAAAAATCACACGACACTCCTGTTGTTCTATGTTGACCCAAGAAAAAAAATTGAAAGCAATAAGAGGCAATGGATAAGGTTTCATCCACAAAGGTGGGACGTTCCCTACCGAAAAGCATCATGCATGTTCTGAGAAGCTCCGGTTTGTGAGAAGCATATACCCAGATCTGCCCCAAATGGGACAAAATTTGTACCACGGCATGTTGATGCCACTCCATGATATCATGCCAAGTTTCCTGAATTTCATACGAGTTTTGGATTTACTAGAATTTAAAAACCATGCATCTCAATGTTTTGCCGGCAATCAACGGTGCCCCGGTGTTTGCAATTCATTCCCATTTCTGGCATGGGACCTAAGCATGCACCCAGGGACACAAATGTGGTTTTTCAACCAATTTATATGCACTGGAGCATGTGCCTGTAGTTCAAATTTGAATTATGCACATAAAATGCATTAAAACTCAGTTAATGCATAAAAATGGCTAAATGAACCCTAAAAAATGACACGACACTCCTGTTGTTCTATGTTGACCCAAGAAAAAAATTAAAAGCAATAAGAGGCAATGGATATCGTTTCATCCACAAAGGTGGGACGTTCCCTACCGAAAAGCATCATGCATGTTGTGAGAAGCTCCGGTTTGTGAGAAGCATATACCTAGATCTGCCCCAAATGGGACAAAATTTGTACCACGGCATGTTGATGCCACTCCATGATATCATGCCAAGTTTCTTGAATTTCATACGAGTTTTGGATTTACTAGAATTTAAAAACCATGCATCTCAATGTTTTGCCGGCAATCAACGGTGCCCCGGTGTTTGAAATGCATTCCCATTTCTGGCATGGGACCTAAGCATGCACCCAGGGACACAAATGTGGTTTTTCAACCAATTTATATGCACTGGAGCATGTGCCTGTAGTTCAAATTTGAATTATGCACATAAAATGCATTAAAACACAGTTAATGCATAAAAATTACCAAACGAACCCCGAAAAATCACAAAAATTCAGACCACACTCCTTGTCGGGGAAACTGATCCACGAACACCTATGGGGCCGGCGGACCGAGCCCCTTTCGGTTCGGCGGGGGGCGGAGATCACACGAAGAGCAGATCGAGGCGAAGCACACGAGCAGTTTACCCAGCTTTGGAGCTCTCCAGAGAGATAACACTCCTATTGCTGCTTGTTTGATTATCTTGTGTTCTTGCTCTAGAGAGAGAGCGTAGTGTTTTTCTGGGTTCCGAACCAGTCGAACCTCCTCTACGTTGCGCATGGGCCTCGTTTTATACGCTAAAGGGGTCACCGACAGGTGGCAACGCAGAGAAGGGTACAAATGTAAAAAGTGAGGTGGTTGGTACAGTTACTTGTACAGTGCACCCTACCTAACCCTGACAGCAGGGGACAAGGGCATTAAATGCCCGTCTGAGTCACCCAAACAGTGCAGAAAAGGACCATTAGGGGCGCCACCGTTCGCCATGATGGCGATCTTGTCAGCTTCGCATGCCACTGCACACCGCTGGCTGCACAGCTGTCACATCCCTAGTCTGGTATGACCTAGACTAGCTAGTCATTGGTGCATCATGTTTAAATATCATTTAAATTTGAAATGAGGATTGGTGGAACCCTCAGAATCATTTTTGAAAATGACCCAAATAAAAATTTCTCCAAAAGGGTCCAAGAAAATGCTCATGTTGCCCTCTGAAAATATTGGACAGAGAAAAAAAATCAAACCAATATTTTTAGGAGCTCATAGGTATTTGTTTTGGGCATTTGGATTAATCCGATAAATATTTGCATTGGAAATATATTAGTTATATGTATTAATATATGCCCAAAAATTATGCCATTTATAAGGTAGCTCTGGATTAATATAACTAGCTTCCATAAAAAATGGCATAAGTAAATAAATTGATTTAGTATTATTACTAAATCAGAACAAAAGTCAGAAAATTTAGAAAAAGAAATAAGCAGGAAAAACCTTACCTGGGCTTCTGCCTGGAGCCTCTGGCCCAGCAGCAGCAGGCCGGCCCAGCCAGCAGGCCGGCCCAGGCCGCCTCCTCCTCTGTCGTCTTGTCCTCGACAGAGGGAGGGGAGCGTGCCCGGCGCGCGCGCGCGCCACGCCACCTCCCTCCCTGTCTGCCTGCCTCTCCCCTCCTCGTCCGAATGCCTGGAACGACGCCACGCGCCACCCCGACCTCTCTCGCACTCTCCCTCGCCCTCCTCCTCTCCCCCTGCTCTCTCTCTCTCTCACCCGAGAATCACCGCCGCCGCCGACGAGCATCATCGTAGCCACCGCCTCCCCCTCGCCTCCCCGACACGCTCCCCAGATCCGCCGCGACCCCCTCTACCTCCTCGTTGAGCCACGCAAGACGGAGCACCCCGTGGAGCCGTCGCTGTCGCCAACTTCGCCTCCGGCCGCCGTGGATCCTCGCCGTCGATTCGGGAGCTACCGGGCATCCCCGACCTCGCCCTCGCGCTCGCTGGTCTCGCTGTGAGCCCCCGCACCGAACCCCCTCCTCCCCGTGCTCGTTTTCCCCGTCTAGCTAGCTCAACCACCGCGCCCGTAAGTTCCTCGCCGCCGGCCATGGCGCCACGGTGGCATGAGCCCAAGCCAGCCACTCCCGCGCGCGTCACCGTGTTCCTGGTGACGCCAGGAGGCCGTAGGAGCCCTCCGCTTCCACTGCCGTGCACCACAACGCCGCGGCCGCAAGTCGCCGAACTTCGGCCGCCGCCGCGAGCCTTGCTCCGGCGAGCTCCGGCGCCCCCGCAGCCCCCCACCAGCTCCCCTGGTTGCGGACAACGACGGGCTACGCCCCGGTGGTCTTCGCGCGACCAAACGCCGCTTGTAGCACAAGTCTGGCGAGTCGCCGCCGCGCTATTGGTCACCGCCGGCCAGAACTCCGGCGGGCTGACGTGGCTCTGTTAATTAGGCACTAATCCCCACCTACTGACGCTGACGAGTGGGCCCCAGGGCTTAGTCAAAGCTAATCAGCCAGGTTTGACTCGGGGTTAACCCCAGTGTCACTGACGTGTGGACCCCACATGTCAGGTTTGACCCTGGACAGCCGCGTTGACCCGCTGATGTAGTGATGATGTCATGCTGGCGCAATAATTTGATTTCTGGATTTAAATTAATCAGGAAATTCCAGAAATTGATTTAAACTTCAAAAATTCATAGAAATTCAACCGTAGCTCAGATTAAAATAATTTATATATGAAAAATTATCAGAAAAATGCAATCTTTCCATCTGTACTAGTTTCATGCATGAAAAACCAACTTATACATGCTGTATATGAGAAAACACATTATGGCATATATAGGAGCTTATCCTGGAGATGCATTTGAACCTTTGGTTCAAATGGACTTCAAACCAAATGATTTCTAGTTGCATTAGCTCAAACAACATCACATCTTCATGCCATGTTCATGCATCATATTGTTGCATATGTTTGTGTATTGATTGCCGGCACCGTTCCTTCTCGATAGGTCTTGCTCCGAAGACCGTTCCAGAGTACCTGTCTATGAAGCAGTGCCTCCTCTGTTGATTACCAGGCAAGCAAACCCCCTTGTTCATTCCGATACAATCCTACTCTCTCGCTCCTGCTCTTAGTTATTGCATTAGGACAACAGCGATTCATCTGCTACTTTGTGCTGCGGTAGTTGAACCCATTCCTCTGCATGACCTGTCATTGCCACAGTAAATAGTTGAAACCCACTAGCATGTGTAGGAGTTGATTGAAGCCACTGATGTGTTCCTACCATGCTATGCCTGCTACTGCTTAGAGTTGTGTCAGGTCTGATTCATTGGGAATGAATTGGCGTGTTACGATATGTTCTGGTGCTGAGAGTTAAGTGTGTGAACACGATTTGGTAAAGGTAGCGGTGAGAGGCCATGTAGGAGTACATGGTGGGTTGTCTCACTGGATCCGTCCTTAAGCACTGAGTTCTATGTATGTTGTCCAATGACTCGATACTACCACACATTGGGCTCCGGGCGCTCCAAGCCCTCTCGACTTATTAACCAACTTGATCTCTGTCCAGGAGTCGCAACTAGTTTCTGGTGTTTTTAGGTAGTGTTAGTAGTCTACCAAGTGGCACCCGGCCAGGTGGGCTTGGGACAGACTAGGCACAAGTGGCACGGTGTACCAAGCGTAGATCCATCCGGCGAGGTGGGCTTGGGAACCCTGCACACATCGTTTGGGGCCGTGAGTGAAACCCCGGCCGGATCTCCTTGCGGATGGAACCCGAATAGGCGATAAACCTGGATTAGAGTCTTGTGTGGTTAGTCAGGTCGTGGCCGACACCCTCGCCAGGCTTCCGCTTGAAGGTTGCCGAGATACATGACGTGTACATGGCGGTAAGTGGCGAGAGCGTGTGTGAAGAAGTACACCCCTGCAGGGTTAACATGATCTATTCGAATAGCCGGGTCCGCGGTTATGGACTTCTTGGATGCTTACATGGTACATAGACAACTTGAAGTGGATACCCTAAAATGCTCAAGACAAGTGTGAGTGTTATGAATGGCCTTCTCGTAGGGAGATGGGGATGAATCCATAGTAGTGTATTGTGTGGTGATTAGTGGACTCGTGTACGTTGTCTCACCTCCAGAGTTTCTGGTAGTCATAGAACAGGATAGCCACAGAGTCAAAGCTGGCTTGCTGCAACTAAACCCCACATTACCCTCTTGATACAAATGCATGTATGATAGGATCTGATGTAAGTCTTGCTGAGTACCTTTGTACTCATGTTGCTTTATTTATGTTTTTGCAGCGGATACTTCGGTCTTACTAGTGTTCTCATGAACTTCGACTAGTAGCTAGTACCTCAGCTACGATCTTGATCGGATGTTGTAGATAGTCAGGCTCTTCAGCCTTTTTCATTTGTAGATGTCTGTACCCAGACATGTAATGCTTCCGCTTGTTGCTTGTATGCTCTGTATGTTGGGTCATGTGACCCCTGTTTGTAATAATGCTATGATGGCTCTTCTGAGCCTTTATCTATATGAGTTGTTGAGTTATGCTGTGATGCCATGTTGTACAGCACATGCTTGCATGTTATGCGTACGCGTAATGTATATTGCTATGTGTGGGATCTGACTATCTAGTTGTTTATCCTTAGTAGTCTCTCTTACCGGGAAATGTCTCCTAGTGCTTCCACTGAGCCCTGGTAGCTTGCTACTGCTCCGGAACACTTAGGTAGGCCGGCATGTGTCCTTCTTCGATCCTGTGTCTGTCCCTTCGGGGAAATGTCACGCGATGAATACCGGAGTCCTGCTAGCCCGCTACAGCCCGGTTCACCGGAGTCCTGTTAGCCCAGTGCTACAGCCTGGATTCACTCGTTGATGACCGACACGTTCGATGCTGGGTCATGGATGCCTGTCCCTGTAAGTTAGTGCCACTTTGGGTTTACGACTAGCCATGTCAGCCTGGGCTCCTTATCATATGGATGCTAGCGACACTGTCATATCCGTGTGCCAAAAGGCGCAAACGGTCCCGGGCAAAGGTAAGGCGACACCTGTGGGGATACCGTGCGTGAGGCCGCAAAGTGATATGAGGTGCTACATGCTAGATCGATGTGGCATTGAGTCGGGGTCCTGACAGCGCTGGTATCAGAGCCTGGCTGTCTGTAGGATTACCAAGCCAAACCGGTCGAAGTTGAGTCTAGAAATTCTTTAGTTATGTAAGGGAATTGATTGTGGGTTGGAACGTAAGGCTCTTTTTACTCCTTTACCTCATGGCCTTCTGATCTGAGTTGTCCTATCTTTCCTACGGGGTTAAGGAACTAGGCTTTCTCTTCCGTCTATCAGGATCACGTGTTACTACTCCGTAGTCCCATAGGATTGGTTGATTAGAGTAATACCCTAGTTTTGAGTATTTTCGGTGTAGTCTGTTTAGTATGATCTCAGAACCTTGAGTAATGTTGATGAGTATGTTACCACCCCATTTTTAGTAGGATGTCTCATTCTGAGCATTTTACTGCCGTTATGCTGCCGAAATTTCCCTAGGAGTTCGAGAGATACTAATTCCTTGTCCTACATTCTACAGTCCATAGTTGATGCTGATTCCGTCCTTGGTTCGTTTCTCAGGATGTCATCAGCTAAGCGAAGTTCCGTTGCTCGTAGCCAGAACCACGGAGATGGTAGGGATGAGGATCCTCCCGATCAGCCTTCGTTGACAGAGTTCATGCTAGAGATGGAGAGGAACAAGCGTGAGTCTAACCGCTTGTTGGCACGTATCGAGGAGAACACCGCACATCAGTTCAAAGGATCTGTGACCATTCATGACTTTATCCGCTTGCACCCACCCACCTTTCATCATTCCATTGAGCCACTCGATGCAGATGACTGGCTCCGTAGCATCACCCATAAGCTGCGTTCCGCGAACGTAGCTGAAGATGACAAGGTCACTTATGCCACATATCACCTGGAAGGTCCTGCTAGTCTTTGGTGGCAGAACTATGAGGCTATGCTTCCAGCTGGCCAGACTTCCACCTGGAGGGATTTCGTTGAGGCTTTTCGCGAGCATCACATTCCTGAAGCCCTCATTGATCGCAAGAGAGAAGAATTCTGTAGTTTCACCCAGGGTAAGATGGCTGTTGATGCCTATAGTAGAGAGTTTGAGAACCTCGCCCGTTATGCCACAGAAGAGGTGTCCACGGACGCCAAGAAGCAGGCTAGGTTCTGGAAGGGTCTCAACCCCAAGTTGCGTCGTGATCTCCACCTGCATCATTGTGATACATTCCAAGCCCTTGTGAACAAGGCCATTAATGCAGAGACAGCTCAACTCACTTACGAGGAGTCTCGTAAGCACACTCGTGCTTTGGGATCTTCCTCCGGTTCTAGCTCTCAGAAGCGCCGGATCTGGGTTCCAAACTCCGCTCTTCCACCCAAATATGTACCGAGGCCATCTTATGTGGCACCTCATCAAGTTCAGCAGTATGCTCCACCCAGGCCTATTGGTGGACCGCCTTCTAATACAGGTCCCCATCCTACCTCCAAGATTTGTTACAAGTGCGGAGAGCCAGGCCACATTGCCCGTATTTGCACTCAGACCAGAGTTGCTCCACCCCAGCCCGAGAAGTCTATTGGCCATGGTAAGCCATCACGCAAGATGATCAGTGCCAAGTCAGCTCCCACTGAACATGGACGTGTGCATCACATCTCAGCTAAAGCCGCTCATGATGATCCAGATGTCGTTCTTGGTACACTCCTTGTCAATTGTCACCCAGCATCAGTTCTATTCGATACTGGAGCATCTCACTCCTTCATTTCTGAAAGCTATGCTAACTTGCACAGTCTGTCATTTTGTGATATGCCAACTCCGCTAGTCATCCAAACTCCTGGATCCAAATGGCAAACCTCTAGTGTAAGCCATGGTAATGAAATCCTTGTTGACAGACTTGTATTCCTTGCATCACTTGTAGCCCTCAAGTCCTCAGATATTAACATCATCTTGGGTATGGACTGGATGACAGCTCATCATGCCAAGATTGATTGTTACACCAGATCTGTTCAGCTTACACACCCATCTGGCAAGATAGTCACTGTCTCCACTAGAGTTGCAAAGCGTCAGCTCTATTCTCTTAATGCCAGCCCTCTTCCAGACCTTGAAGATATCCCGGTAGTCCGTGACTTTCCGGATGTCTTTCCCGAGGAACTGCCAGGTGTTCCACCTGACAGAGATGTAGAGTTCATCATAGATCTTATTCCAGGAACTGCTCCAATCTCCAGGAGACCTTACAAGATGGCACCCTTAGAACTAGCCGAGCTTAAGAAACAACTTGATGAGTCCTTGCAAAAGGGTTTCATCCGTCCTAGTTCTTCTCCTTGGGCTTGCCCCATCCTCTTCGTCAAGAAGAAAGACGGTACGGACCGGATGGTTGTAGATTATCGTCCCGTTAATTTGGTCACGATAAAGAACAAGTATCCGCTTCCCAGGATCAACGACCTGTATGATCAGCTCGCTGGATCCTCAGTCTTCTCCAAGATGGATTTGAGGTTAGGATACCACCAAATCAAAATCAGAAACGGGGACATTCCCAAGACAGCTTTTGTCACTCGTTATGGTCAGTACGAGTACACCGTTATGTCCTTTGGTCTAACCAACGCTCCAGCTACATTCTCCCGCTTGATGAACTCAATCTTCATGGAATACTTAGATAAGTTCGTCGTGGTTTACCTCGATGACATTCTTATTTACTCGAAGAACGAGGAAGAGCATGCCGAACATCTTAGGCTTGTGTTAGAAAAACTCAGAGAGCACCGCCTTTATGCCAAGTTCTCCAAGTGTGAATTTTGGTTGTCAGAAGTGACCTACTTAGGCCACGTAATCTCTGGTAAGGGCATTGCTGTCAATCCCGAGAGAGTCAAGGCCGTTCTCGATTGGACTCCACCTGAAACCGTTAAACAAGTTAGGAGTTTCCTTGGTCTAGCCAGCTATTGTCGCCGCTTTGTTGAAAATTTCTCCAAAGTAGCCAAACCCCTCACGGAACTTCTCAAGAAAGATAAAAAGTTTGAGTGGTCCCCACAGTGTGAGTACAGTTTTCAGGAACTGAAAAGACGCCTGACTTCTGCTCCCATACTTGTGCCACCGGATTTCACTAAAGACTTTATTATCTACTGCGACGCCTCACGACAGGGACTAGGTTGCATTCTTATGCAGGATCGTCATGTGATTGCCTATGCATCTCGACAGTTGCATCCACATGAGGAGAATTATCCTACACATGATCTAGAGCTTGCAGCCGTAGTCTATGCACTCAAGACCTGGCGACATTACCTTCTTGGTAAACGTTGCGAGATCTACACCGATCACCAGAGTCTCAAGTATATCTTCACCCAACCGGATCTGAACCTTAGGCAAAGACGTTGGTTGGAGTTAATCACAGATTATGATCTAGGGATTACCTACACCCCAGGCAAAGCCAATGTCATGGCTGATGCTCTAAGCTGTAAATCCTATTGCAACAATCTCGTGTTGCAGCAAGGCCAACCACTTCTCCATGAGGAATTCTGTAAGCTGAATCTTCACATTGCTCCTCACGGATTCCTTTCTACCTTGGTGGCGAAACCTGATCTTAAGGATCAGATTATCGTAGCTCAAAAGCAAGACACAGGAATTTCCCGGATCAAGAGAAACATTAAGAAGGGAGTTGGTGGATGTTTCACTATGGATGTTCGTGGTGTTGTTTTCTTTGAGAATCGCTTGGTGGTTCCCAAGAATCAACATCTTCGACAACTAATTCTTAAGGAGGCGCATGAATCTCCTCTCACGATTCATCCCGGTAGTACTAAGATGTATCAGGACCTACGCCAGAGGTTCTGGTGGACTAGGATGAAGAGAGAAATCGCTGAGTTCATTGCTAAATGTGACGTTTGTCGTCGCGTTAAGGCAGAGCATCAAAGACCTGCTGGCACCCTTCAGCCCTTAGCTATTCCTGAATGGAAATGGGATAAAGTTGGTATGGACTTCATCACCGGCTTTCCCAGGACCAAGAGAGGGAATAATGCTATCTTCGTAGTCGTTGATCGTCTCTCCAAAGTGGCGCACTTCCTACTTGTTCGAGAGAGTATCACTGCCAGTCAGCTTGCTGACTTATATATTTCTCGAATAGTGTCACTTCATGGTATTCCACTAGAGATCAATTCAGACCGTGGCAGCCTTTTCACTTCTCATTTCTGGGAGAGTTTCCAAACTGCCATGGGAACCCATCTTTCTTTCAGTACCGCTTTCCACCCTCAATCAAGTGGTCAGGTGGAACAGGTCAACCAAATTCTCGAAGACATGCTTAGAGCTTGCGTTATCTCATTCGGTATGGATTGGGAGAAATGTCTTCCTTTTGCCGAGTTTGCTTACAACAATAGCTATCAATCCAGCCTCAAGAAAGCTCCTTTTGAGGTTCTCTATGGACGAAGATGTCGAACACCTCTGAACTGGTCAGAAATCGGTGAAAGACAATCCTTTGGACCGGACATGATCCAGGAGGCAGAAGAGCAAGTTCGCATCATTCGTGAGAATTTGAAAACAGCCCAGTCTCGTCAAAAGAGCCAGTACGATCGTCATCATAAGGATATGACTTATGAAATTGGCGACCAAGCTTACCTTCGGGTTACTCCTTTGAAGGGTACCCATCGTTTCGGTATCAAGGGCAAGTTGGCTCCTCGTTACATTGGTCCTTTTCGTATTCTCGCTAAACGAGGAGAGGTTGCCTACCAATTGGAACTACCCCCACATCTTTCTCGAATTCATGATGTCTTCCACGTCTCTCAACTCAGGCGTTGCTTCTCGGATCCCATCCGTGGAGTGGACCACGAAACGCTTGATCTCCAAGATAACCTCACCTACCGAGAGTACCCGGTTCGCATTCTTGATCAAGCAGAGCGTGTCACTCGACGTCAGAACATCAAGTTTCTCAAAGTTCAGTGGTCTCATCATTCCGAGAGAGAAGCTACTTGGGAACGAGAAGATCGTCTTCGATTGGAGTACCCCTCTTTCTTTCCGTCGACCCCTGAATCTCGGGACGAGATTCTTTCAAGTGGGGGCGAGTTGTCACATCCCTAGTCTGGTATGACCTAGACTAGCTAGTCATTGGTGCATCATGTTTAAATATCATTTAAATTTGAAATGAGGATTGGTGGAACCCTCAGAATCATTTTTGAAAATGACCCAAATAAAAATTTCTCCAAAAGGGTCCAAGAAAATGCTCATGTTGCCCTCTGAAAATATTGGACAGAGAAAAAAAAAATCAAACCAATATTTTTAGGAGCTCATAGGTATTTGTTTTGGGCATTTGGATTAATCCGATAAATATTTGCATTGGAAATATATTAGTTATATGTATTAATATATGTCCAAAAATTATGCCATTTATAAGGTAGCTCTGGATTAATATAACTAGCTTCCATAAAAAATGGCATAAGTAAATAAATTGATTTAGTATTATTACTAAATCAGAACAAAAGTCAGAAAATTTAGAAAAAGAAATAAGCAGGAAAAACCTTACCTGGGCTTCTGCCTGGCGCCTCTGGCCCAGCAGCAGCAGGCCGGCCCAGCCAGCAGGCCGGCCCAGGCCACCTCCTCCTCTGTCGTCTTGTCCTCGACAGAGGGAGGGGAGCGTGCCCGGCGCGCGCGCGCGCCACCGCGCCACGCCACCTCCCTCCCTGCCTGCCTGCCTCTCCCCTCCTCGTCCGAATGCCTGGAACGACGCCACGCGCCACCCCGACCTCTCTCGCACTCTCCCTCGCCCTCCTCCTGTCCCCCTGCTCTCTCTCTCTCTCACCCGAGAATCACCGCCGCCGCCGACGAGCATCACCGTAGCCACCGCTTCCCCCTCGCCTCCCCGACACGCTCCCCAGATCCGCCGCGACCCCCTCTACCTCCTCGTCGAGCCACGCAAGACGGAGCACCCCGTGGAGCCGTCGCCGTCGCCAACTTCGCCTCCGGCCGCCGTGGATCCTCGCCGTCGATTCAGGAGCTACCGGGCATCCCCGACCTCGCCCTCGCGCTCGCTGGTCTCGCTGTGAGCCCCCGCACCGAACCCCCTCCTCCCCGTGCTCGTTTTCCCCGTCTAGCTAGCTCAACCACCGCGCCCGTAAGTTCCTCGCCGCCGGCCATGGCGCCACGGTGGCATGAGCCCAAGCCAGCCACTCCCGCGCGCGTCACCGTGTTCCTGGTGACGCCAGGAGGCCGTAGGAGCCCTCCGCTTCCACTGCCGTGCACCACAACGCCGCGGCCGCAAGTCGCCGAACTCCGGCCGCCGCCGCGAGCCTTGCTCCGGCGAGCTCCGGCGCCCCCGCAGCCCCCCACCAGCTCCCCTGGTTGCGGACGACGACGGGCTACGCCCCGGTGGTCTTCGCGCGACCAAACGCCGCTTGTAGCGCAAGTCCGGCGAGTCGTCGCCGCGCTATTGGTCGCCGCCGGCCAGAACTCCGGCGGACTGACGTGGCTCTGTTAATTAGGCACTAATCCCCACCTACTGACGCTGACGAGTGGGCCCCAGGGCTTAGTCAAAGCTAATCAGCCAGGTTTGACTCGGGGTTAACCCCAGTGTCACTGACATGTGGACCCCACACGTCAGGTTTGACCCTAGACAGCCGCGTTGACCCGCTGATGTAGTGATGACGTCATGCTGGCGCAATAATTTGATTTCTGGATTTAAATTAATCAGGAAATTCCAGAAATTGATTTAAACTTCAAAAATTCATAGAAATTCAACCGTAGCTCAGATTAAAATAATTTATATATGAAAAATTATCAGAAAAATGCAATCTTTCCATCTGTACTAGTTTCATGCATGAAAAACCAACTTATACATGCTGTATATGAGAAAACACATTATGGCATATATAGGAGCTTATCCTGGAGATGCATTTGAACCTTTGGTTCAAATGGACTTCAAACCAAATGATTTCTAGTTGCATTAGCTCAAACAACATCACATCTTCATGCCATGTTCATGCATCATATTGTTGCATATGTTTGTGTATTGATTACCGGCACCGTTCCTTCTCGATAGGTCTTGCTCCGAAGACCGTTCCAGAGTACCTGTCTGTGAAGCAGTGCCTCCTTTGTTGATTACCAGGCAAGCAAACCCCCTTGTTCATTCTGATACAATCCTACTCTCTCGCTCCTGCTCTCAGTTATTGCATTAGGACAACAGCGATTCATCTGCTACTTTGTGCTGCGGTAGTTGAACCCATTCCTCTGCATGACCTGTCATTGCCACAGTAAATAGTTGAAACCCACTAGCATGTGTAGGAGTTGATTGAAGCCACTGATGCGTTCCTACCATGCTATGCCTGCTACTGCTTAGAGTTGTGTCAGGTCTGATTCATTGGGAATGAATTGGCGTGTTACGATATGTTCTGGTGCCGAGAGTTAAGTGTGTGAACACGATTTGGTAAAGGTAGCGGTGAGAGGCCATGTAGGAGTACATGGTGGGTTGTCTCACTGGATCCGTCCTTAAGCACTGAGTTCTATGTATGTTGTCCAATGACTCGATACTACCACACATTGGGCTCCGGGCGCTCCAAGCCCTCTCGACTTATTAACCAACTTGATCTCTGTCCAGGAGTCGCAACTAGTTTCTGGTGTTTGTAGGTAGTGTTAGTAGTCTACTAAGTGGCACCCGGCCAGGTGGGCTTGGGACAGACTAGGCACAAGTGGCACGGTGTACCAAGCGTAGATCCATCCGGCGAGGTGGGCTTGGGAACCCTGCACACATCGTTTGGGGCCGTGAGTGAAACCCCGGCCGGATCTCCTTGCGGATGGAACCCGAATAGGCGATAAACCTGGATTAGAGTCTTGTGTGGTTAGTCAGGTCGTGGCCGACACCCTCGCCAGGCTTCCGCTTGAAGGTTGCCGAGATACATGACGTGTACATGGCGGTAAGTGGCGAGAGCGTGTGTGAAGAAGTACACCCCTGCAGGGTTAACATGATCTATTCGAATAGCCGGGTCCGCGGTTATGGACTTCTTGGATGCTTACATGGTACATAGACAACTTGAAGTGGATACCCTAAAATGCTCAAGACAAGTGTGAGTGCTATGGATGGCCTTCTCGTAGGGAGACGGGGATGAATCCATAGTAGTGTATTGTGTGGTGATTAGTGGACTCGTGTATGTTGTCTCACCTCCAGAGTTTCTGGTAGTCGTAGAACAGGATAGCCACAGAGTCAAAGCTGGCTTGCTGCAACTAAACCCCACATTACCCTCTTGATACAAATGCATGTATGATAGGATCTGATGTAAGTCTTGCTGAGTACCTTTGTACTCATGTTGCTTTATTTATGTTTTTGCAGCGGATACTTTGGTCTTACTAGTGTTCTCATGAACTTCGACTAGTAGCTAGTACCTCAGCTACGATCTTGATCGGATGTTGTAGATAGTCAGGCTCTTCAGCCTTTTTCATTTGTAGATGTCTGTACCCAGACATGTAATGCTTCCGCTTGTTGCTTGTATGCTCTGTATGTTGGGTCATGTGACCCTTGTTTGTAATAGTGCTATGATGGCTCTTCTGAGCCTTTATCTATATGAGTTGTTGAGTTATGTTGTGATGCCATGTTGTACAGCACATGCTTGCATGTTATGCGTACGCGTAATGTATATTGCTATGTGTGGGATCTGACTATCTAGTTGTTTATCCTTAGTAGTCTCTCTTACCGGGAAATGTCTCCTAGTGCTTCCACTGAGCCCTGGTAGCTTGCTACTGCTCCGGAACACTTAGGCAGGCCGGCATGTGTCCTTCTTCAATCCTGTGTCTGTCCCTTCGGGGAAATGTCACGCGATGAATACCGGAGTCCTGCTAGCCCGCTACAGCCCGGTTCACCGGAGTCCTGTTAGCCCAGTGCTATAGCCTGGATTCACTCGTTGATGACCGACACGTTCGATGCTGGGTCATGGATGCCTGTCCCTGTAAGTTAGTGCCACTTTGGGTTTACGACTAGCCATGTCAGCCCGGGCTCCTTATCATATGGATGCTAGCGACACTGTCATATCCGTGTGCCAAAAGGCGCAAACGGTCCCGGGCAAAGGTAAGGCGACACCCGTGGGGATACCGTGCGTGAGGCCGCAAAGTGATATGATGTGCTACATGCTAGATCGATGTGGCATTGAGTCAGAGACAACAACCTCCCGCCACGCGCGCCTGGAGAGGCCCCAGAGCGACACGTTGGTGGATGCGCTAGAGCGTGGGCACAGAGTGGCCGCCTGCCACGGCAAGCGCCTTGCCGCTGCTGTTATCTTGTCGGGTCCGGAAGCTTGTCGCTCACCGGGCCTCGAGGTACCTTGGTTGGTCTTCCCAGCAAGCTCCTCTTGCCGGGGCCTTGTTGCCTTGCCGGAGCGCGTGGCGCGTCGTGGCAAGTTCCTTGGAGTGCCTTGGTTGGCCTTCCCGGCAAGCTCCTCTTGCCGGGGCCTTGTCTCCTGAGCTTAAATACTTTGTTCTTGAATGGCTCCAAGGGAACCACGGAGGATCTTGGCGTTCGCCCGGCAAGCCTCGGCGCGGGGTGCTGCAACTGCCCGTGCACAAGTTCGGGGTACTACGGTACCCCTATTCTAGTACACCGACAGGAGCCCCCGGGCCTGGGCCAGACACGGTGCCGAGCGCTGTTGGGCCAGGCCCAAGACAGGGCACGGGCACACGCGGACTGGGCCACGCCGAATCTCGCTCCGTATCCACCGTGCTCTCCCCTAACGGCACGCGTTGAATGCGGCATCGTGGGACAGATTGTGGGTGGTTCTTTATTCGGAAGGGCGAAACGTCCGCCCTGTCCCTCTTTATAAGCAGAGGAAACAGGGGCAGTTCGTTCCCCCTCGCTGGTTGCTACTACTCCATCTTCACGAACCTCCGCCGCTCCCCCCCTTCTTCTCGAAGCCGAGAGAGCAGCTCTCCGCCCCC